>NC_090377.1:59384237-59684237 GCF_036365525.1 Heterodontus francisci | reverse complement strand
CCAGGATGGTATGTTGCCTCCCTGGTGCTAGGGTCAAGGATGTCACAGAGCGGCTGCAGGACATTCTGAAGGGGGATGGTGAACAGTCAAAGGTCGTGGTAAACATTGGTACCAATGACATAGGTAGAAAGAGGGATGAGGTCCTGCAACAAGAATTTAGGGAGCTAGGTAGGAGATTAAAAAGCAGGACCTCAAGGGTTGTAATCTCTGGATTACTCCCAGTGCCACGTGCTAGTCAGTATTAGGAATAGGAGGATAGAGCAGATGAATGCATGGCTGAGATGATGCAGGAGGGAGGGCTTTAGTTTCCTGGATCACTGGGTCTGTTTCTGGCAAAGGTGGGACCTGAACAAGTTGGACGGGCTGCATCTGAACCGGAATGGGACCAACATCCTTGCTGAGAGGTTTGCTAATGCTGTTGGGGCGTTTAAACTAATTTGGCTGGGGGATGGGATACAGAGTGGAGGTACAGTAGGGGGTGATGCAGAGTCAAATATAAGAGAAACGGAGTCAGTCTGGAAGGCAGAGCAAATATAGACCTGTTAAGCACAAGTGAAAAATGCAAGGCTGGATTGCATCTATTTTAACACAAGGAGTCTTACTAGTAAGGCAGATGAATTGAGGGCGAAGATTAGCACAAGGGATTATGATATTATTGCTATCAGAGACATGGTTGGCAGGGGGCGGGGGGCAGGACTGGCAGCTCAATATGACAGGGAGGGAGTAAAAGAGGAAGTGGCATTGCACTGTTGATCAAGGAGTTAATTACTGCAGTAAGGAGGGATGATATCTTAGAAGGTTCCTCAAATGAGGCCATATGAGTAGAACTTAAAAACAAAAAGGGGGCAATCACTTGGCTGGGAGTGTACAACAGGCCTCCAAACAAACAAATAGTCAGGGAGAGACAGAGGAGCAGATATGTAGGGAAATCTCAGACAGGTATAAAAATAATAGAGTAATAATAGTAGGGGGTTTCAACTCCCCCAATATTAACTGGGATAGTCTTAGTGCAAAAGGCTTAAAAGGGGCAGAATTCTTAAAATGCATACAGGAGAGCTTTTTGAGCCAGTACATAGAAAGTCCTACAAGGGAAGGGGCAGTACTGGACCTAATCTTAGGGAATGAAGCCGGACAAGTGGTAGAAGTGTCAGTGGGGGACCATTTTGGGGATAGTGACCATAACTCTAAGATTTAAGGTAGTTATGGAAAAGGACAAAGATGGACCAGAAATAAAGGTACTGAATTGGGGGAAGGCCGATTTCAATCTGATAAAATAGGATCTGGCAAAAGTGGACTGGGAGCAGCTACTTGTAGGAAAGTCTACATCAGACCAGTGGGAGTCATTCAAAGAGGACTTAGTGAGAGTTCAGAACCAACATGTACCCGTTAAAGTGAAGGGTAGGACCAATAAGTCCAGGGAACCCTGGATGTCAAGGGATATAGAGGATATAGTGGATCAGGAGAAAAAAAAAAGGAGGCTTATGGCAGATTCAGAGTAATGAAAATAGCAGAGGCCCTGAAGTATAGAAAATGTAGGGGGGTACTTAAAAAAAGTAATTAGGAGAGCGAAGAGGGGACATGAAAAAACACTGGCAGGCAAGATAAAGGAAAATCCCAAGGCGTTTTATAAGTATATTAAGGGCAAGAGGATAACCAGGGAAAGAGCAGGGCCCATTAGGGACCAAAGTGGCAATCTTTGTTTGGAGCCAGAGGATATAGGTGAGGTTTTAAATGATTACTTTGCATCGGTGTTCACTATGGAGAAGGGCGATGTAGGTGTAGAGATCAGGGAGGGGGACTGTGATATACTTGAACATATTAGCATTGAAGGGGAGGAAGTATTAACTGTTTTAGAGGGCTTAAAAGTGGATAAATCCCCAAGCCCAGATGAGATGTATTGCAGGCTGTTATGTGAGGCAAGGGAGGAGATAGCAGGGGCTCTGACACAAATTTTCAAATCCTCTCTGGCCATGGTAGAGGTACCAGAGGATTGGAGGACAGTGAATGTGGTACCATTATTCAAGAAGGGTAGCAGGGATAAACCAGGTCATTACAGGCCAATGAGTCCAACATCAATGGTAGGGAAACTATTGAAAAAAATTCTGAGGGACAGGAATAATCTCCACTTGGAGAGGCAGGGATTAATCAGGGATAGTCAGCATGGCTTTCTCAGGGAGATATCATGTCTAACTAACTGATTTGAATTTTTCGAGGCAGTGACTAGATGCGTAGATGAGGGTAAAGCAGTTGATGTAGTATACGTGGACTTCAGTAAGGCTTTTGATATGGGCCCGAATGGGAGATTGGTTAAGAAAGTAAAAGCCCATGTGATCCAGGCAATTTGGCAAATTGGATCGAAAATTGGCTTTGTGGCAGGAGGCAGAGGGTAATGGTCGAGGGTTGTTTTTGCAAGTGGAAGCCCGTGACCAGTGGTGTAACGCAGGGATCGGTGCTGGGACCCTTGCTGTTTGTAGTGTACATTAATAATTTAGACGTGAATATAGGAGGTATGATCAGGAAGTTCGCAGATGACACGAAAATTGGTGGTGTTGTAAATAGTAAGGAGGAAAGCTTTAGATTACAGGACGATATAGATGGACTGGGAAGATGGGCGGAGCAGTGGCAAATGGAATTTAATCCTGAGAAGTGTGAGGTGATGCATTTTGAGAGGACTAACAAGGCAAGGGAATATACAATGGATGGTAGGACCCTAGGAAGTACAGAGGGTCAGAGGGACTTTGGTGTACTTGTCCATAGATCACTGAAGGCAGCAGCACAGGTAGATAAGGTGGTTAGGAAGGCATATGGGATACTTGCCTTTATTAGCCAACGCATAGAATTTAAGAGCAGGGAGGTTATGATGGAGCTCTATTACACGCTAGTTAGGTCACAGCTGGAGTACTGTGTACAGTTCTGGGCACCACACTATAGGAAGGATGTGATTGCACCGGTGAGGGTGCAGAGGAGAGTCACCAGGATGTTACCTGGGCTGGAGCGTTTCAGCTATGAAGAGAGACTGAAAAGGATAGGGTTGTTTTCCTTACAGCAGAGAATGCTGAGGGGCGACATGATTGAGGTGTACAAAATTATTGATGGGTTAGATAGGAAGAAACTTTTTCCCTTAGCGGAGGTGTCAATAACCAGGGCGCATAGATTTGAGGTAAGGGGCAGGAGGTTTAGAGGGGATTGGAGGAAACATTTTTTCACTCAGAGGGTGGTTGGAATCTGGAATGCACTGCCTGAAGAGGTGGTAGAGGCAGGACCCCTCACAACATTTAAGAAGTATTTAGATGAGCACTTGAAATGCCATAGCTTATAAGGCTATGGGCCAAGTGCTGGAAAATGGAATTAGAATAGTTAGGCGCTTGATGGCCGGCACAGACACGATGGGCCGAAGGGCCTGTTTCTGTGCTGTGTCACTATGACTATGACACACAGATGGGGTTGGGTTGAAGGATAGAAACACCTAATTTTGTTAAAGCAAAATTTCTAATCTCTGGTGCAAAATAACTTATCAAATTTATTTTGAGTCCACTTTATTTCTAGCTTTATCAGGATATATCCCCAACTGACAAATACATTTCTGTTTTTAAAAAGAGACATTTATATATCTTTCACAAGGTGCTCCAGGCAGTTTCCTCTGTTCCTTCCTCAAATTTGCTTCACAAGTTAATGAAGCCCTTCATAAACGTTATTCTGGAGATGCCTACTGGTGACGTTAGTGAACGAAAGTTTCACGTGGTCTTAGAATATTTCTCTCTGCTATTTTAACCAACCCTATCGGGTGAAACTCAACTTCAATGGGATAGCAGAACATAAGTCATATAAGTCACCCATCACAACAAAACTAGAACTTTAAATTAATTGTTTAATTCTACAGTTACAGGCACTCAACTTTTAAGTTTGAGATGTTCAGTACCTCATTCTTTCCTTAAGCAATAACCAGTAAGATTGTGCTGGTCACCTACACTGTAGATTGCCCTATTCTACACTCTGGCTCCATTTTCAGATTTCATGCACACAGCCACCCTAATAAGCAGTAGAAGAAATGCAACTTTTATGCCAGCAAGTATGTCCAAACTAGCTTGCTGGTAGAATATGTGGAATAGGCACCTGCGAAGCGTGCCATGCTCGCTGTTTGCCCACTCAGTGAACTGCATCGGCTGTCCTGAGATGAATGTCAAACCCCGTGGCCTGGCGTTTTGCTAGGTTGCGTTGACTTTCCAGTGCTGTTCACCCAAAATAGCCAAACTAGCACAAAAGATTGAAGAATTTCAAGTGCAAATTGACTTGCTGCATACCTTTGTGTGAGTTTTAAAAACTTGCCACACCTTCAAATTGAATTAATCACCTTGTTGAATTTCTACAAATTACACCCATTTGTGGGCCTTTGAGATGGCTCTTAAAATTAAGCTTTTTTTAAAAAAAAACATAAAGACACTAATAGGTTTTAAGTATTTCATTTCCTCAAACGGGCTACTGTACAAAAATGAAACTAGCAAATGAATCTGTATGGTTATTTAAAGTCATTTTCAATTATTTACAATCAGGTTATTCACAGGTGGTGGACTAACCACTGATTAATATTGCTTTTTGTGATAAACCTATTTTCAGTTATATTAATAAAACTGCACCAAGGACACCACTCGAATAAAGAAAGATTTTTCAATGCTAACATTTGAAAAAATTACTTTTGAAAATGCTGCCCGTTTGTGCTGATTCATGGATAGCTTTGCGTTCGATGGTATGCAAACGTATTTAAGCAGAAACCCAAGCAAAAATTTCAATTCAGAAAACTAGCACAATTTGCATCGGATTGCCAATTGCTCCCAAAGTGGAAACTCTTGGCCCATACCACAGGAACACTAAACTGCATACTTGCAACTCAGCAATACTGCACATCTCCACCTCACCTTAACTATTTCATTATCTCTAGACTGGAGTTCTCCAAAATTCTCACTAGCTTTCCAACCTCAACTATATACAAGAGCCAACTTACCAAAACTCCATCTCTAACAAAACTCTATTGCCTTCACCCTGTCCCATAATAAGTCTCCAATCACAACTGCCCCCCACCCCCCCCAATATCCTCACTGATCTATTTTGGACCAAATCCAGAATCTTTGTCCTCGTTCACAAATTCACACAAAGCCTTACCCCAGATTTCCGAGACCTCTCTCCTTTCCATCATTGTCAATGTTTCCTCAGTGCTGAAAAAGTCTCAGCACTGAAGAACAGAAAAGTCTTCTCGGATTTTGCTGCATTGATGTAATCTGATGTAGGCAAGTCTCCTGCATTGACAGAAATTGTTGAGTTCTTGGCACTGTGTGTTGCCTCTGTTTCCTGAACACTGACCAGTGGTGATGAGTGCTCAGGAACTCTGTTGACTGTTACTAAATTTTCTAGGCTTCCTGTACTTATCTGTCTTGTTCTGAGTGATATGGGAAACAAAATACCATGCAGTCTTTATTATTTTGGTACTTGAACCTACATTCAGTACAATTCAGACCAAGGTTAGTCTCTGTACATTGACTTACCAGGAACATACCAGTCAGGTGTCCTCAATTTAGCCCCTGCCAAAACAAAAAGTGTAAATGAATGAATTACTTGCAGTCAAATGATAAAACTTAATAAAATAAATAAAAAGGCATCACTTAATGAATGGTCACCTGGAATTTCCATGGAAGTTCTCCTGTTGCGAGTTTGGCAACATTGCTGGAGAAATGGTGTAAATGGCTATAAATGGCCATTTATGCTGTTTCTACTGGAATTTCACCAAAGTTCCCTGAAGTTGCAGCAAAAAATATGGAGAAACCTGCGGAAATTCTCCACACGGCTTTTCGAACATTAGCTTGCTTTATTAGTGTCACAAACTAAGCTTGCTGTGATTCAATTCTCCCTATCTTGGCTCTTTGGCTTGTAAAAAATATATAAACAGTAGAAATCAAAAATTAAAAGGATTAAATAAATCCTAAACTTGCTCCATATTAACTGTCTAGTTCTCGTCAATTGAAACAAATGAAACTCAGCAAGATTAAACCATTTCTGGGTACCATCTTCTCTGATAATGTAATGAATTTAGCAACATAAAGGCACAACACTAAATATTTCGTTAAATGAGTGATGCAATGATAATTGTGGCAACAAAGTTGACTAATGTTGTTGTGAACAATTACAGTTAATCTAGATAAACTATAAATTACCTTTAGGTATCTGACACACCCACTCAAGTTGAATATCACAGCGGAAGGGCATTAAGTGATAGTCAAATTTCCTTCTGATGTCAATCATCATAAAGTGATGCCAGATAGGCTTCTGGGTCTGTGGAAGTACAAAAAGAAAACTGTAAGGCACTGTTCCATTTAATCAAAAAGATTTAAATGGCAAATTTGATGCTTCCAGCTGATGTCATTAATAGCTGAACATTCCCAGCTGTACAGGAGCTATGAAATTGGGGCACTTTACTGTTGACAATGTTATCTACACATTAACAGATCCATGCTTGAACTCCTACCTGAGTAAGTCAAAATTATTACAGCTGCTTAACTGCAGCATTTTCTCCTAATATCCTGGGAAGATAAGTATTTTTGATTTTTAATTTACAAAATCTCTGACCAATTCCATGCTTCTAAACATTTAAATAATACCTTCAAACATTTACACATTGACAATGACATTCAATTGATTCCCACCTGCTTCTCACTTGAAAATTCAGTGGCTGGCAGGTGAAAATTAGGGAGACGGGGCGTGGGAAGGAGGGTGAAGACAGTTTGCCTGTTCCTTGGATGTCCAAGGCTCACCTGATGTAATTTTCAGCTAGTTTTGTACAAATGTTAACAGCATTTCACCCATTTCATGCAAGACCCTATTTAAATATGCAAATGCAGTCTTGCACTTGTTGTAGGACTCCGGTTGCAAACTTGAAGCACAAATGCAAGAGCATGGCTGCTCCACAAAAATAGCATTGCTTTGCTCCAGAAAAATACTGTGGTCCACTGCTGACTTGTGCCTACCTTCAGTGGGACTGGCTGTCCTTGGGCAGTTCCCCTCCCACCTCCAAGTTCTAACCTGATGACCGGGTCAGCGTAGTGTTGTGAATACCACTTAAGTAGGATTTTTGGAGCACCCACAACCAATAAGTTGCAGCAAAGCACCCGCCTGGCGCCACAGCTCCCTGGATGCAGTTAAGTGGGGCCAAACCTGCAAATGGCCCCAAAATGCTAGCTTCTGGCAGGCAGTAAGGCCATTCCACAAAATTCACATGGTGTCGTTGGGATTGGGGGGGGGGAGTGCGGGGCGGGTTTGAATTCTGCACAATTTCTCTCTCAAAACATCAAAAGGTCAATTTTGCAATCTTGGCAAATGGCTAGCTGCCAGCCAAAATTAACCAAAACCCATAGGGTTGATTGTTCACAATTTTCCAGGGTCAAATCATTTAAATAATCACCATGAAATGCCAGCTTACCATTGGCCTTCAGATGGAAGATAACTTAGCTGGGATGTGGAAAATATGGCTAGCATCTCAAATTTAAAGGAATGTGGCCACTTAAAGCTAAGTAACTGGCTTTGGGACCAAATACTGTTCAAGTCTGTAGAAAGGTTCAAAATGATTCACAGTATTTATCAGCTTTTGCTAACAAGGTTGTTTGGTGGGGGTGAGGCACAAACAAGTGCCAAGCAAAAATGAAGTGAAAAGAAACTGCCTGTAGACACATGAAATGCAGTCATTGGTATGTTGTACAGCACCAAAGTCTTGTTTGATAGCTTAAAAAGTAAATGTGCAGCTGTATGTGGCAGGTATAGAAAGGCTGGCAAAGTGCTTGAACATAATATAAGAAACAGGAGCAGGCCATTCGGCCCCCTTGAGTCTACTCTACCATTCAATAGATCATGGCTGATTTGATTGTGGCCTAAACTCCATTTTCTTGCCACCTCTCCACCGCCTCCCCCCCATAACCCTCGACTCCCTTGTAGATCATAAATCTGTCCAACACAGCCTTGAATATATTAAATGATCGAGCCTCCACTACTCCCTGGGGAAGAGAATTCCAAAGGATCTCCAAGGCACCTCCGCAGAGGACTGCATTGCACCTTGCCTATACAGCCTACAACTATCCTACACTTAAGTCATCTCTTTTCTCACACACCCCCACACTAATATAAAATCATACACGTTGCGACCGAAGCGGGAGGAAGACACTGTTAATTCAGTCCCTCCTCTCCACAGGTCACAACATTAAAAAAAAAATTCCTACTTACTGAAACAGTCAATCAGATACAGTATTTCCCCCAGAATAAATCACACTAACCAGGTTTCCTTACTGAACAACAAAATTATCAGTTTATCATAAAACAAGTCTTAACTAGTAATGAAGTAAAACAATATCAAACAGATCAAATTTTTGAAAATCCAACACTAAAAAGTCCCCTTTCCACCTTAACCAAACTTTAAAGTCTCTTTTTACCTTAGTCCCTTCACACACACACAAACACACACAAACACACACAAACACACACAAACACACAAACATCGGTTAACCAAAAAGATAAAACCAAAGGAATTTAAGATCAGAGCTCTATTACAGACAAAAACAACACATCCGGGCAGATCACTTGCCCAGCCCTGATGAAAATTGATGAGACACACAGCACCAAACTGGCACACCTCTGAGAACACGCATACAGGTCACTTCCAGAATTCTTCTCTTCAGGTGGCATTGAAACGTAATTTAGCAGGCCTTTTCTCAAATACAGGAAACAAGCTGAAATCGACAGAGTGGACTTCACAGAATCTTTTAGGGAAGTGCAGAAAAGCAAGTTGGGTTGTAGTTTTCTGTTCTTCCTTGGAATTCTCTTTCTTTTGTCCTTTTTTGACACTTCAGCAGCACTTGACATTTATCTCCTTCCAGAAGGGGAAACCACACACACACACACTGACTCACAACCAAAGAGCTATTCAGTTTTTCTGCCCATCCCAGGTGTTCTCTGTTACTACTGGTCTTGCCCAATCAAAGGAGCGCTCGTCACTTTCATGCCCGTTGCCAGGGTTTCTGTTTGAAGTATTTAAAAACAAATTTATTCATGGGATCTGAGCGTCGCTGGCTAGGCCAGCATTTATTGCCCATCCCTAATCCGAGCCACGTGACAACCAGCAACACTGTTGCCAATCTGGCTCCCTCAGTCCTCTTGATGTCTTCCTTTAAAAAAAAAAGCTGGTCCAACATTTATACAGCTTAACCATAAATTCCTTTAAAAGTATTTTTAACAAAAAAAGAATCACTTTCTTAACAAAGCATATTGCAATGTCAAGTCTATGTAAAAATATTTCTTGCAGCCTGCATTCTAACAATAGCCCCTTTTCTGTCGCTGCAGTCGTGAAAGTGCTGTCTCTCTGTACAATAGTGTCAGGGGGAGGCAGCAGCACACAGCATCTTCTGTTTCTCTCACTGAAGTTTGAAAATACTAACAGAGCAGCACATACTCTGGAGAATACAGTTAAAATCTTGAGCAGGTAGCAGTGGTGGAGACAGTGCACAGGTGAAGAGGGAGAAATGTTAATGGAAAAAAATGGGCAGGAACCTACTGCTTGGATGGCTGGCATTAATGACAACCTACACTTGGCCAAATGCAGCTGTCTCATCACATTGGGAAGCTGTCTGTGCTCCTCTGATTCTGACCTCTTGTGCACCCCCAATTTAAAATCACTATCCGCTGGACCCATGCCTTCAGCTGACATAACCCTAAACTCTGGAATCCCTCCCTAAACTTCTCCATCTCTTTACATGCCTTTAACAGACAAAGCCATAAACTCTGGAATCCTCCGTCTCTCTACCTTGCTCGTCTCCTCCAAGATGCTCCTTAAAAATCTACTTCTTTGACCAAGCTTTTGGCCACATGTCCGAACATCTCCTGATGTAGTTCAATGTCAAATTTTTGTTTGGCAATGCCAGTGAAGCACCTTGGGCCATTTTATTACATTAAAACGGTTATATAATGGGAGTTGTTAATGCTGAGAAGGATGACGAGACTTGGGAAAAATGATTGAACTGTTGGTTATGATGACTAATTCAGCAGTCGCCTGTTTGAAACACGCGTGGGCAGGATATTAGCTGATGTTGCAATGCTAGCCAAGAACACGTTGGAGATATAACAATTGATTGGTACTAAACATTGGCCACACAGCAAGAAGGAAAAAAAAACCTTGTTACACTTATTGCCATGACAGTTCACTTACAGAAAGGAATAGTTAGCATCAAATGGGATGGTCATGCAGCTAGGTTAACATAGAACATGGCTGGTAATAGAGACATTGGTTGTTTATTGGGCTACTATACCATGCACAACTGTACAGAACTACTGGGAAAAGGCTTGGATTAGCAACCTTTGTAAATGTGCTGTCAGTGACTGTCAGACTAATCATTCCAGCTGTTATTTGCTTTTTTCACACATTTCTTCCTCCTCCAATTCTATCAGTATAAGTAAAATCCTCAAAAGGACTTCATTACCAGCATTTATTTACTGAAAATCAAACTGTAGCTGTCAGCAAGACTGTTGTGTGAAAAGAGTCGGGAGAAATCTAATGTAATGTGATATAGTGCAAAGATTCAGCAGGAAGTAACACAACAATCAAATTGCAACTAAAAGGAATCCAAAAGGCAAAAACAATTGACATTAAGTCAGCATTTAACAGAGTATGACACTAAAGGGGGCCAAGCAAAACTGAGGTTATCTGCAGTTAAGAGGAATACTTTGCAGTGGCTACAGTCATACCCTACACAGGAAGATAGTTGTGAATATCAGGGGCTAATCATCACAGCCCACAACATCTCTGCGGGAGCTCCCCAGGGCAATGTTCTTGGCCAAATCAACTTCTGCAGCTTCAGGGACTTTCTTCTGTCTTAAGATCAGAAATGGGGTTATTTGTGAATGGTTCTACAATGTTCAACACCATTTTCAACTCCTCCAAATGATGAAACAACCCATACCAGCATATAGAATCAGTTTGGGTGGAGACAAGAAATAGCAAAGGAAAGTCACTGGTGGGAGTAGTTGATAGGCCCCCTAACAGTAGCTGCACTGTAGGACAGAATATAAATCAAGAAATAATGGGGGCTTGTAGGAAAGGTATTGCAATAATCATGGACAATTTTAATTTTCATATAGATTGGACACATCAAATTGGCAAAGGTAGCCTGGAGAATGAGTTCATAGTGTATTCGGGACAGCTTCTTAGAACAATACGTGTGGAACCAACCAGGGATAAGGCTATTTTAGACCTGGTAATGTGTATTGAGACAGGATTAACAAATGACCACATAGTAAAGGATCTTTGAGTGATCATGGCATGATGAATTTCACATTCAGTTGAGGGTGAGAAGATTGGGTCTGAAACTAGTGCCTTAAATTTAAACTTAAAGAAGACAATTACAAGGGTGTGAAGACAGAGTTAGGTAAAGTAGACTGGGGAAAAAAAAAGTAAAAAGGCAAAGACAGTAGAGAAGCAGTGGCCGACATTTAAGGAGATATTTCATAACTTTCAAAAAAGACATATTCCATTGAGAAAGAAAGACTGAGAAGGATGCACCACCATCCATGGCTAACTAAGGAAGTTAAGGATGGTATCAAATTGAAAGAAAAGGTGTACAATGCTGCAAAGATTAATGGTAAACCAGAAGATTGGGAACATTTTAGAAATTAGAGGACTTAAAAAAGGGGAGAAATTAGACTGTCAGAGTAACTAACAAAAATTATACAAACAAGACAGTAAAAGCTTCTACAAATATGTAAAAAGGAAAACAGTAGCTAAAGCAAACATTGGTCGCTTAGAGGATGAAACTGGCGAATTAGTAATGGGAAACAAGGAAGTGGCAGAGACTTTGAACAAATAGTTTTTATCTGCCTTCACAGTAGAAGATATTAAAAGCATCCCAATAATGGTAGAAAAGCAGGGGGTTAAGAAAAAAGGGAGGAACTTAACCATCATCACGAGAGAAAAAATACTCGGAAAACTCATGGGACTAAAGGCTGACCTGATGGCCTGCTCCTAGGATCTGCAATCTTCCAAAGTTCCCTAAATTCTTGCAAGGTCCCAGCAGCTTGGAAAACCGCAAGTGTTAGACTTCTATTCAGGAAAGGGGTGGAAACAGAAAGCAGGAAGCTATAGGGCAGTTAGCCTAACATCTGTCATTGGGAAAATGCTAGAATCCATTATTAAGGAAGTAGTAGCAGGACATTTAGAAAACATAATGCAATCAGACAGTCAACAACATTTTATGAAAAGGAGATCATGTTTGATAAATTTATTAGCGTTCTTTGCGGATATAACAAGCAGGGTGGATAAAGGGGAACCAGTAGGTATAGTTGGCTGCATTTTGTATCGTAGGCAGGGCTCCCAGCGCTGAGCTGAAAAGGCAGGGGAAAGTCCACCTTGGCCTTTTTATGCACCCGTTTCCCCACCTCCCCCCACCCCCACAGAGTGATCTTCCAGACTTTTTAAATCTAAGTTTCAGAAACTCGGATCCCTGTCGCTTTAAAGACGGGGATCCCGCCTCTGAGAGCTGCTGGCCAAACAGAGGGCTGGCAGCTCAGCAGTATCTGCAGCGCCCCCAGGAATGGTGGCCACTGCCAGTACTGCACAGACCTCAGACCCAGGCCCAGTGTTGGAACCCCAGACCCAAGGTAAGTGCGATGGGTTCGGAAGGCCCCGGCAATGGGCGAGAGGGTGGGCATGCAATTTAGGGAGGGGGGGGGGGTTAAACTGGTTCCAGCAGGGGTCCTCCATGGGCCACAGATTTCCTGCAAAAGAAAGAACCTCTCCCCGCCCCCAAAGCCCACAGGGAGGGTGCCCTAGTTTTACAAGGTGTCCTCCTGATGTGGCACAGGCATCCCCTGCCATGGTAAGATTGCAGGGCTAATAGCCCACTTAAGGGCCTCACTTGGCCTCTGGGAGGGTTGGCCTATCCCACCTGAGAAGATCGCTTGGTAACGGGCCCTCCGCACTCCCGCCATCAGTCACAATACTACGTGCTCCCCCCGCCTCCGAGGGCCACATAAAATCTGGCCAGTGTATTTGGATTTCCAAAAGGCATTTGATAAGGTGCCACATAAAAAAGATTACTACACAAGATAAGAGCTCATGGTTTTGGGGGGCAATATATTAGTATGGATAGACGGTTGGCCGACTAACTAGTGGGGTGCCACAGGGAATAGTGCTGGAGCCTCAACTATTTGCAATCTATATTAATGACTTGGAAGAAGAGACAGTGTATTGTAGTCAAATTTTCTGATAATTCAAAGATAGGCAGGAAAGCAAGTTATGAGGATGTCACCAAGTGTCCGCAGAGAGATATCAATAGGTTAAGTGACTGGGCAAAAATTTTGCAGATAGAGTATAATGTGGGAAAATTTGAGGTTATTCACTTGGATAGGCAGAATAGAAAAGCTGATTACTTACATGGAGAGAGACTGCAGAATGCTGTGGTAGAGGGATCTGGATGTCCTTGTACATGAATCACAAAAGGTTAGCATGCAGGTACAGCAAGTAATTAGAAAGGCAAATGTTGGCATTTATTACAAGCGGGGGCGGGGGAGTATAAAAATAGGGAAGTCTTGCTACTATATACAGGGATTTGGCGAGACCGCACCTAAAGTACGGTGTTTGGTCTCCTTACTTGAGGGATGTACTTACTTTGGAAGCGGTTCAGAGACAGTTCACTAGGTTGATTCCTGGGATGAAAGGGTTCTCTTGAGGATACATTGAGCAGGTTGGGCCTATATTTACTGGAGTTTAGAAGAATGAGAGGTAATCTTATTGAAACATACAAGATTCTGAGGGGACATGACAGGGTAGATGCCAAGGGAATGTTTTCTGCTAATGGGAGAGTCTAGAACTAGGGGGCACAGTTTTAAAATAAGGGGTCTCCTATATAAGATGGAGATGAGGAGGAATTTCTTCTCTGAGGGTTGTTAATCTTTTGAATTTTCTTTCCTCAGAGAGCAGTGGAAGCTTGGTCATTGAATATATTCAAGGCGGAGTTAGATAGATTTTTGGATTTACGAGGGAGTCAGGGATTATGGGGGGCAGACGGGAAAGCTGAGTTATGGCCACAATCTGATCAACCATGATCTTATTGAATGGCGGAGCAGGCTTGAGGGGTGGAATGGCCCACTCCCATTCCTACTTATGTTCTATGTTCTTAAAGCCTCTCCACAATCAAGTGAGGTGTGTAATGGAATATTCACTACTCAAATGGATGGGTGCAGCTATAACAATGCTCAAGAAACTCAATACCATTAAGGATTAAGCAGTGTACTTGACCAGTGCCTCTGTCACTGAACTCTTATCTATCCCCTCGACAGTTCGTGTACTGTGGTTACAGCATAAGCTAGCTACAGAATGTCCTGTAGCAACTCACCAAGCTTACTTAAAGAGTACCTCCCTGTCTTGTGACCTTTATCACTGAGAAGAACAACAGCATGTTTACGGGATCATCATCTTGAAGTTCACTTCCAAATCATACCATCCTGAGGTGAATCTAGACGCTGTTCCTACATTGTTGTTTCGTCAAAATTCTGGAATTCCTGATTTAACACAGGATAAGGACTACAACAATTGAAGCAGAAGGTTCACTATCATCTTCTTAGGGTAAAAAGGGATGGGCAATAAATGTAGCTTTGCTAGCGTCACAACATATCTTGAACAAATGAAAAAAAAATGTTGAATTCCAGAAAAGAGTTTGAATCTCACCTGAAATGCACCACAATCTCTGACAGAATAATCATCTTCTTTAAACTCAAAGGGTAACATCACCAAGGAAACCTATCAAAGATAAAAGATTAGAACATATCTGGCAAAGATTATTCAGGTAATGCGCTCTCAGTGGGCAGCAACAAATCATACATAGGCCAGATCAGCGAGAGGAGTCTCTGACCCATGCTCTCCATGGGGGTGGCTCCCTGTTGGGTTTGCAAAATTACCTCTAATAAGTACAAGAAGTGAATAATGGCTCAGAAATATATACCATGAAAAGACACACTGGTTGAATTTAATATGAGGTTACATTGGTGACAGGTACAGGTGCACCAGTTGTATATTTTAAATTTCAAGTTGTGAACTATTGGAACAAGTTGGCATGGTGCATTAATGAAGAATTTTTAAAAGATGAACAAAGTGCCAACTCAACAAAGAACAAAAGGTGTACCAATTCTGTATGGACTGTTTTGAGTCCAGAAAAGCATAATGGACAACCAAAGGAATCTAGCGAGCTGAATCTTTTTCTCAACCTCACCTCCTTATATCTTGAGGGATGCATTTCTTTTAAAATTCAACTTCAGTGGTTATTCATGTCAGTGCCAAATCAAAACTGCCATCACTATTATTATTTTACAACAGAAGTTAGTTTGTCACAATGTAGACATCACTCCACAATACTGTGGATATAGTAAAAACAATTTAGATACACTTGTGGCCTCAGTTCTATGATTACACTGAGCTATTCAAATGAATGAAGTTGACCTCAGTACTGAAAAAACTCTGAAATTATGAGTCCCAGATGAAAAGGCAAAATTAGCAAATCACAGTAGGAATAAAACATTAGAACATACTTGCAAAGAGAAACCCTCTGAAGGATTTTGATGCAACACTGGACTTCTAATTAGGTTTATAAACAAACAAAATCTGTTAAGCAGCAAGAGATGAAATATTTACCGGCCTGCTGTCACTCCATTCCCAAGAGCCTTTGGAATCTGGATTTCTCTTGTTTAATCCAACCCAAAACCAACGTTCATCACTGTAAAGGGAAAAGTGAACAGCACAACAGGCTTAAGAACATATAACAGGAGAAGGCCATTCAGTCCCTTGAGCCTGTTAGCATTCTATTAGATCATGGTTGATCTGTACCTCAACTACATTTACCTTCTTACATTCCATTTCCCTCAAAACTGTTATTAACAAAATCTATCAATCTCAATCCTCAAAATTTCAATTGACCCAGCATCCAGTCTTTTGCAGAGTAAGTTCCAAACTGCACTTTGTTTGAAAAGATGCTGCCTGATTTCAATCCTAAATGGCCTAGCTTTAAAGTTAAGATTTGTCCTAGTTTTGGACTCCGCCCCCGCCAGTATGTAGTTTCTCCGCATTTACCATATCGAATCGCTTACTGATTTTAAATATGTAGATCACCCCAACCTTCTAAATTCAACAGAATACAAGCCAAGTTTATGCAACCGGTCCTTAGAATTTAACCCTTTATGTCCTGGCATCCTCTTGGTGAATTTGCACTGTATGCCTTTTTGATTACTTTTGTACCTGTGCACTAACTTTACTAATTTGTGTACACGAACACCTGAACCCCTTTCCTCCGCCAAGGGTCCCAGTCTCTCATCATTAAGAACTTTAATTTGTCTCTCTCAGACTCAAAGTTGATAGCCCCAAGCTTCTCCACATTGAACTCCATTTCTTACATTTAAATAATGTACAGTCAACAATGCGTATCACTAACCAGGTATGCCACAGCAACGAAAGCAACAAAAGCAATCAAGCCCCTCTGCATTGTGTCCCTAGCCCCCCTTTACACATGGTAGCCACTCTATCCCTCCCAAACACAAGCCCAGAAACCCAGAGTGAAGTTCAGTGAAGTTTTTTCTTTGTAGAATAAAATATAATCTCATGAATCAAATCAAGCATGCTCTTGTCTCGTGTTAACTTGATCTGCCAAAGAGATTTTAAGGAGAACACTTGTGCAAGACAAAAATCCGATGCCGAATACAACGGAGCTTCACTGTTGTGCCCTTGCATACCACGAGGCAAAACGATGTTCAATCCGATTCATAAGATGCTTTGTTGTATCGTAGATAAAACCACTCAGTATAATGAAAGACAAAATCAGTACAACATCTATTTATATACCATTATTAAAAACGAATACTCGTGCATAGAATGCTTCAGGTGAATAATTTAACTTAAAAGCACCATCTTCTAATACACCATTGTACAGTCTAGGGCAGTGTTTCACTCCTTTGGCAGGCTTCTGCGACTCTACTTTCCCTTGGTGTCCAGGTTTCCAGAAATTAAAATAGATTTGCAGCCCAAAGTTAACTGAATACTCATTCAAAAGTAGCTCAATATTATGCTGCTTAACTAGCTGAAAATAATGTGACAATTTCAAGTTTAATATATTTTTATCTGAAGGATCATCTCAGAAGTGTACAAACACATATTTTGTAATGACAGGTAGCAAGAGTGGCCAATGCATTGTAGTGCATTTGAAACTGTGAGAAAAGGTCTTCAGTATGATCTTTTCTTTATTCATTGATCAAGAAGTCTTGTATGAAGTGTAAACACTGGTAGAGACTAGTTGGGCTGAATTCCCTGCTTTTGTGCGTGGGTTATGTCATTCTACATAATTCATATCCTTAATGGGATTCCTATCACCTGTAACTACAAAGTACATGCACACATAAGGTTACTGAAATGGATACAACATGGCTCTCACTGTCTGTGCTTCAGATAATTGGAACTTTGCACATCATTTTGTGTTTGCAGCATAAATAACAGGTGTGAATAAACCCAGATGGATCGATTCACATCCAAGGATGGATAGATTGATTTTGAACTGACTACTCTCTAAATATTTGACAACCTTGAGTTTGAGCAAGTGAGGAATGCAGAAGTAGAAGGCCTCTCCAACTATAGCGATAGTACCATCCTTCTCATTTTCTTATCAAGCTCATTTATTCCCTGACTTACTACATGGCATCAAAGCTTACAGTGAAGGTCAATACTGTGTAAAGGATTGTCAAGCTAGCTACAATCGAAGAATTGTAATAAAAGCATTTGAATAAATGATTCTTCTGTTCTCTGAAGAAGCCACGAGATTTGAAAGAGAAATTCTCTGAGCACAGAACATTTATGGCAGTAATTGAAGACATAGCCAATCTAATTACAACAGCTAAAGGCTAGTATGGAGCAGTACACCACTATCAACATCCTGAGGGTTACCATTGACCAGAAACTGAACTGGTGTAGCCATATAAATACCGTGGCTACCAGAGCAGGTCAGAAACTAGGAATCCTGAGGCGAGTAACTCACCTTCTGACTCCCCAAAGCCTGTCCACCATCTACAAGGCACAAGTCAGGAGTGTGATTGAATACTCTCCACTTGCCTGGATGGGTGCAGCTCCAACAACACTCAAGAAGCTCGACACCATCCAGGACAAAGCAGCCCGCTTGATTGTTTGTGGATGGGGTGCCATTCACTCCCTCCACCACCGATGCACAGTGGCAGCAGTATGTAGCATCTACAGGACGCACTGCAGCAATGCACCAAAGCTCCTCCTACCAAACCCGGGACCTGTACCACCTGGAAGGACAAGGGCAGCAGATGCATGGGAACACCACCATCCGCAAGCTCCCCTCCAAGCCTCACACCATCCTGACTTGGAACTATATTGCTGTTACTTCACGGTTGTGGGGTCAAGATCCTGGAACTCCCTTCCTAACAGCACTGTGGGTGTACCTACACCACATGGACTGCAGCGGTTCAAGAAGCCGTCTCAACACCACCTTCTCAAGGGCAATTAGGGATGGGCAATAAATGCTGGCCGAGCCAACGAAGCCACATCCCCATAAAAAGAATTTTAAAACAGTCACTGGACTGGTAATCCAGAAGTCCAGGCTAATGTCCTGGGGACATGGGTTCAAATCCTACCATGGCAGCTGGTGGAATTTAAATTCAATTAAATCAATAAATCCAATTAATTAATAAAAATCTGGAATTGAAAGCCATGAACGATCAATTGTCATAAATACCCAATGATTCGCTAATGTCTTTTAGGGAAGGGAATCTGTCATCCATATGTGCTCTGGCCTACATGTGACTCCAGAACCACAGCAATGTGTGGTTGACTCTTAACTGCCCTCTAAAATGGCCTAGCAAGCCTCTCAGTTCTAGGGCAATTAGAGATGGCCAACAAATACTGCCCTTGCCAGTGACACACACATCCCATGAGAAGAGAAAAAAATGATTTATGACAGATTCACACTACCACATCCTGGAGAAGTGTGGGAACTCCAGGGAAATCCACAGCAGAACCCATCCACCCACACTCCAAGGCAGGCAAGTCATGGCATCTCTTTTGCATGCAGGTATTGTTACTCTAACAGTCTCCATAATCGGGACTGTCCAATTCTGCCTGCTCTTTTTTGTGTTCTTGCCTAGACAGAGTGTCCTCTGTTTACAGGGACTTTATGATTATGCCTTATTGCATGGAAAACAAAGTCTACAGCAGACAGATGATGATCCTAGACAATTTGAATGAGGTGTATTGCAGAACATCCCCAGTTGTATCAAAATTCTGAAGCACTATTTCAAGGTGCCGAGATCATGGTCACTCACTACATACACTGCATTATGTCTGCGCTCAACAACTGTTCAAGGCCGTCACATAGGTGTTATGAACCAAGGTGGGAAAGCAGTAGCCTTGGTTTCTGAGGAGCCAACTTCATACTCTACTTTGCAAATGAATTAATGGTGGAAGGATGGATTGCCTTAAAATGACTCATAGCTGCTGCCTAGGAAGCTGGCATTAACCCACATATTCCTGTGCTGATCATCACTGCCAAACTGCATGTTGGTAGTGCAATTCATAATAAGTGGCTTTGTATGGTCCTTGACCAATGATGTCCCGCAATCGGAAACCCTTGTAAAGAGGCGCAATGCTGTCTCATGCAGTGGCCTGGTGTCCATGGGACATTTGATATAGTTGTTTGTTCCGACAAATAAGGCAGTAACCAGCAGCATGCTACATCCAATCACTTGGAGTGAACCTCATGCAGAAAATTTGAATGCTATGGGAACTATGATAACCACTAGTTGTGCCATTCCTATGGTGGAGTTTTAACATTCAGCAAAACTCTGGTCACAATTTGTCCACTCGAATGCAGTGCACAAGGGCAAGAGTTCCAACAAATCCAGGTTAAAAAGTTGCCTTTGCCTGTATATCTGGGTTCGAGGCTAACAGGGGGTTTGAACTGTCCACTTCTAGTGCCATTTCACCTGCCCATCACTTCTCCTTTGCTCTCTGTCTTCCTCTGAAGACCAGATATAGTCTACACCTGATAATTTGAAATCAATTTCTTGCCACAAAAATTTGTATTATCAAATAATTTGAATTATGCAGCATAAGTAACACAAAGTTGAAGTAACATAGAAAATTAAATCTAATAATTTTAATTAAGTCAATTTTAATTCAGGAGTAGATTGCATAAAGATGTTCTGATTGCAATCTATGGACCAAATTTACATTTCTTTTTTTTGATGTTGCAATGTTAAAACTCTTTGCACCAAGTCTATGAAAATAAAATCAGGCTAAAATGAATACCACAAAAAAAAATCCTCTCCAGCAACATTCAAAAATTCAAGTTAATACATTTTTTCCACCCCTCTAAGTGCTAACTTCCCATTAGCACAGCTAGGGGTAGGCGGTGGCGCAGTGGTAGTATCACTGGACTAGTAACCCAGAGACCCAGGGTATTTCTCTGGCCTACATGTGACTCCAGACCCACAGCAATGTGGTTAACTCTTACATGCCCTCTGAAATGGCCTAGCAAGCCACTCAGTTGTATCGAACCGCTACGAAGTCAATAAAAAAGAATGAAACCGGACGGACCACCCGGCATCGACCTGGGCACCGGGAACGACAAAGGCAAAGCCAGCCCTGTCGACCCTGCAAAGTCCTCCTTACTAACATCTGGGGGCTTGTGCCAAAGTTGGGAGAGCTGTCCCACAGACCAGTCAAGCAACAGCCTGACATAGTCATACTCACAAAACCATACCATAAAAACTATGTCCCAGACACTGCCATCACCATCCCCGGGTATGTCCTGTCCCACTGGCAGGGCGGACCCATAAGAGGTGGTGGTACAGTGGTATACAGTAGGGAGGGAGTCATCCTGGAAGTCCTCAACATCGACTCCGGACCCCATGGAGTCTCATGGCATCAGGTCAAAGATGGGCAAGGTAACCTCCTACTGATTACCACCTACCGCCCTCCCTCAGCCGATGACTTAGTACTCCTCCATATTGAACACCACTTGGAGGAAGCACTGAGGGTGGCAAAGGAACAAAAGGTACTCTGGGTGGGGGACTTCAATGTCCAATGTCCATCACCAAGAGTGGCTCGGTAGCACCACTACTGACAGAGCTGGCAGAGTCCGAAAGGACATACCTGCTAGACTGGGTCTGCGGCAGGTGGTGGGGGAACCAACACGAGGGAAAAACATACTTGACATCGTACTCACCAATCTGCCTGCCGCAGATGCTTCTGTCCATGACAGTATTGGTAGGAGTGATCACCGCATAGTCCTTGTGGAGACGAAGTTCCGCCTTCACATTGAGGATACCCACCATCGTGTTGTGTGGCACTATCACCGTGCTAAATGGGATAGATTTCGAACAGATCCAGCAATGCAAAACTGGGCATCCATGAGGCGCTGTGGGCCATCAGCAGCAACAGAATTGTACTCAACCACAATCTGTAACCTCATGGCCCGGCATATCCCCCACTTTACCATTACCATCAAGCCAGGAGACCAACCCTGGTTCAATGAAGAGCGCAGGAGGGCATGCCAGGAGCAGCACCAGGCATACCATAAAATGAGGAGTCAACCTGGTGAAGCTACAACACAGGACTACTTGCATACCAAACTAAGCAGCATGCGATAGACAGAGCTAAGCGATCCCATAACCAACGGATCAGATCTAAGCTCTGCAGTCCTGCCACATCCAGCCGTGAATGGTGGAGGACAATTAAACAACTAGCTGTAGGAGGTAGCTCCACAAATATCCCCATCCTCAATGATGGGGGAGCCCAGCACATCAGTGTGAAAGTTAAGGCTGAAGCATTTGCAACAATCTTCAGCCAGAAGTGCCGAGTTGATGATCCATCCCGGCCTCCTCCTGAAGTCCCCAGCATCACAGATGCCAGACTTCAGCCAATTCGATTCACTTCGCGTGATATCAAGAAACAACTGAAGGCACTGGATACTGCAAAAACTATGGGCCCTGACAATATTCCGGCAATAGTACTGAAGACCTGTGCTCCAGAACTTGCCGTGCCCCTAGTCAAGCTGTTCCAGTACAGCTACAACACTGGCATCGACCCTGCAATGTGGAAAATTGCCCAGGTATGTCCTGTACATAAAAAGCAGGACAATTCCAACCCGGCCAATTACCGCCCCATCAGCCTACTCTCTATCATCAGTAAAGTGATGGAAGGTGTCATCAACAGTGCCATCAAGCGGCACTTGCTCAGCAATAACCTGCTCAGTGACGCTCAGTTTGGGTTCTGCCAGGCCCACTCAGCTCCTGACCTCATTACAGCCTTGGTTCAAACATGGGCAAAAGAGCTGAACTCAAGAGGTGAGGTGAGAGTGACTGCCCTTGACATCAAGGCAGCATTTGACCGAGTATGGCATCCAGGAGCCCGAGCAAAACTGAGGTCAATGGGAATCAGGGGGAAAACCCTCCACTGGCTGGAATCATACCTAGCACAAAGGAAGATGGTTGTGGTTATTGGAGGTCAGTCATCTGAGCTCCAGGACATCACTGCAGGAGTTCCTCAGGGTAGTGTCCTAGGCACAACCATCTTCAGATGCTTCATCAATGACCTTCCTTCAATCATTAGGTCAGAAGTGGGGATGTTCGCTGATGATTGCACAATGTTCAGCACTATTCGTGACTCCTCAGATACTGAAGCAGTCCGTGTAGAAATGCAGCAAGACCTGGACAATATCCAGGCATGGGCTGATAAGTGGCAAGTAACATTCGCGCCACACAAGTGCCAAGCAATGACCATCGCCAACAAGAGAGAGCCTAACCATCTTCCCTTGACATTCAATGGCATTACCATTGCTGAATCCCCCACTATCAACATCCTAGGGGCTACTATTGACCAGAAACTGAACTGGTGTAGCCATATAAATACCGTGGCTACCAGAGCAGGTCAGAGACTAGGAATCCTGAGGCGAGTAACTCACCTTCTGACTCCCCAAAGCCTGTCCACCATCTACAAGGCACAAGTCAGGAGTGTGATGGAATACTCTCCACTTGTCTGGATGGGTGCAGCTCCAACAACACTCAAGAAGCTCGACACAATCCAGGACAAAGCAGCCCGCTTGATTGGCACCCCATCTACAAACATTCACTCCCTCTACCACCGACACACAGTGGCAGCAGTGTGTACCATCTACAAGATGCACTGCAACAATGCACCTAGGCTCCTTAGACAGCACTTTCCAAACCCACGACCTCTACCAACTAGAAGGACAAGGGCAGCAAATACATGGGAACACCACCACCTGCAAGTTCCCCTCCAAGCCACACACCATCCTGACTTGGAACTATAATCGCTGTTCCTTCACTGTCGCTGGGTCAAAATCCTGGAACTCCCTTCCTTACAGCACTGTGGGTATACCTACCCCAAATGGACTGCAGCGGTTCAAGAAGGCAGCTCACCACCACCTTCTCAAAGGCAATTAGGGATGGGCAATAAATGCTGGCCTGGCCAGTGACACCTACATTCCATGAAAGAACAAAAAAAAAAAAAATCAAGCAATCTGAAATGTCTGGTTTATATTCATGGGATGAATACACTTTGCAATACAGAAAATTCCATGCACATTCATTTGACTTGCATTATAACACTGAAATGAAATTCTTGCCATTTTCACTAAGAGCTTCCCACCCTGAAGTCATGGGCACGCAAATTATTGGGTACCACAATGTGGTTGGCGATCTGGTGAATGTCTTAAGCAGACATCCAACTGTCCTGTATAACCCTTGAAATGCTTGTGATGTACATAGAATAACCTAGTTAGGTACAAACAGAAAGTATCTGACAATGAAGAAATTAAATGACCAGCTTTAAAAATTAGTTTGCAAATTATGCAAAGCCAAGTATAGAAGCAACAGTTCTTTTTGCAGCTTTACTTACGTAATTGTTTTTCTCAGCATATTATGAAGATATAACATCTCATCATGGTGACTGAAACTTGGCAAATGGGCTCCGAGTGCCTCACAGAATCGCTCAGCCTCCTCCCATGTTCTCTTTCTTACCACCCTCTCATGATGAAAGATCTACAAATTTAAATTAGATAACCATTAGTTCTTTTACCTTGTGTTGTTAAAAGTTGATATATATCGTCCGTATTTACCATATATCCTGGAGCATATCAACATTACAAAGGAGGTGGTGTTGGAGGCTTTGAAGCACATTAAGGTGGATAAATCTCCAGGGCCTGACCAGCTGTATCCTACAATGCTATAGGAAGCAAGGGAGGAGATTGCTGGGGCCCTGGCAGAGATTTTTGTATCATCGTTAGCCACGGGTGAGGTACCGGAAGACTGCAGGATAGCTAATGTTGTGCCTTTATTTAAGAAAGGCAGCAGGGATAAGCCAGGGAACTACAGGCCAGTGAGCCTTACATCAGTGGTGGGAAAGTTATTGGAAGGAATTCTGAGAGACAGGATTTATATGCATCTGGAAAGGCAAGGTCTGATTAGGGATAGTCAGCATGGCTTTGTGCGTGGGAAATCATGTCTCACGAATTTGATTGATCTTTTCGAGGAGATGACCAAGAGGATTGACGAGGGCAGGGAGATGGACGTTGTCTACATGGACTTTAGCAAGGCCTTTGACAAGGTCCCGCATGGTCAGCTGGTCCAGAAGGTTCAAACATATGTGATCCAGGGTGAGCTAGCAAATTGGATACAAAATTGGCTTGGTGATAGGAGGCCCTCAGAGGGTGGTCGTGGAGGGTTGTTTTTCAGATTGGAGGCCGGTGACCAGTGGTGTGCCGCAGGGATCGGTGCTGTGCCCTCTGTTGTTTGTCATATATATTAATGACCTGGATGTGAACGTAAAGGGCATGATTAGTAAGTTTGCAGCTGACACCAAAATTGATGGTATCATGGGCAGTGAAGAAGGTTGTCTCAGGTTACAACAGGATATAGATCAACTGGGAAAGTGGGCAAGGGATTGGCAAATGGAATTTAATGCAGACAAGTGTGAAGTGATGCATTTTGGGAAGTTAAACCAGGGCAGGACATATACAGTGAATGGCAGGGCCCTAGGGAGTGTTCTTGAGCAGAGAGACCTTGGAGTGCAAGTACATAGTTCCCTGAAATTGGCAACACAGGTAGACAGGGTGGTGAAGGTGGTGAATGGCATGCTTGCCTTCATTGGCCGAGGCATTGAGTACAAGAGTTGGGACGTCATGTTACAGTTGTCCATAACGTTGGTTAGGCCACACTTGGAGTACTGTGTGCAGTTCTGGTCGCCGCACTGCAGGAAAGATGTGATTAAGCTAGAGAGGGTGCAGAAAAGATTCACAAGGATGTTGCTTGGTTTGGAGGGCTCGAGTTATAAAGAGAGATTGGATAGGCTGGGTCTGTTTCCCTGGAGCGAAGGAGGCTGAGAGAGGACATTATAGAGGTATATAAAATTATGAGAGGCATAGATAGGGTAGATAGCCAGAGTCTGTTTCCCAAGGTAGGGGTGACTAAAACTAGAGGGCATAGATTTAAGGTGAGAGGGAGGAGGTTTAAAGGGGATCAAAGGGGTAAATTTTTCAAACAAAGAATAGTGGGCATCTGGAATGAGCTGCCAGAGGAGTTGGTGGAGGCAGGAACAGTTGCAACATTTAAGAGGCATCTGGACAGGTACGTGAATGAGCAAGGCATAGAGGGATATGGAATTAATGCAGGCAGGTGGGATTAGTATAGATAGGCATTATGGTCGGCATGGACGCGGTGGGCCGAAGGGCCTGTTTCTATGCTGTACGACTCTTTGACTCTATATAGTTAAATATAGAATGAAATGATTTTGGCCCTATGAACTGACCAGATTTTGTTTTCTGGACTTGTCGAGATGAGGAATAGCAGTGCTGGGGAACGTAACATTTTTAATTTTAGGCAGTTTCAGCACTCCCCTGTCACTTAACTGCATTAGCCAGATGTAGAGGAAAGCTTCTTCAAATGTCCATCAGCCTCAACCTTATTTAGTGTGGCCCTTTTACCATCCCAACTAACCTTAGGCTGTCTTAATGAAATAGCCAATTTGTACCAAATAATGGACTGTTTTGTGTTTCTAGGCCCTTGCTCATGAGGAATTCAATTGAAACTGCACAAACTCATTTCACAGGAGACCCCTACACCAAATAGACAGAAATGACTTTGATTGCATAACTGAGAAATCTGAATTGCCTCCAGTATGGATATAAAGTCAGCAGAGGGGATGACATGCCTCACTGAAATGCCACCGAGTGATGGGTGCAAAATAGGTGCCTGCAGTGTGTTGGTCAGGAAGGGCAAGGTTGGATCAGGTGGGGTCTCGAAATCACCAGCAGCATACCGGAATTTCCAACACACCCACAATAAAATTTAAGAATTCCTCTGGCCATTGTAGAGTGGTTTCCACTGGTCTCTCAGGAGTTAGACACGTTAGGACACTCACATTTGCTACAATAAGGTGAAGCAGCACTGCTCAAACTCCCCTCATTTGTATTTGAATTTTGCAAAATCAGCATCCTAGAAGTGGCGTATGACTTAGGTCTGCATATTTAATATGACCATTTCAATTGCCCGAAATTGACTGCCAATTACAGGCCCACCTGAATATTGCATCTGGTGTTCCTTGGGTATGAGAGAGCAGCTGAGGTGGCTATATTGCACATGCCCAGTGTCCCCCCGCCTCCCCATCCCCCACTCATTTCCAATTGCTGGCCTCCATATTTCAGGTGCAAAACAGACAGGAGCCTGGGCTGGATTTGTCCACGAAACAGGAATAAAATCATAGAAAAAGTTATGACACAGCCACAGGCCTTCAGTTCATCAAATCTAGGTCAATGAACCAATGTCAGACTAGCTGCACCACCAGGACCCCATCAGTTGATTTTCTGATTGAACCAGAACTGAAGAAGAGACACACCGAAGACGACCATTACCAATATCCTAAGCACAGCCTGGCCTCTAACATGCTCCATCCCAAATGCTTCCAAACTTGCAGCCACATAAACCTCACCCAGAGGCCAAACTTCATAGTCGACCTGCACAATGCACACACAAGCCCCCATTCAAATACCCAAACACACTGCTGCCACAAATATGCTAAACCTAACGTATTTTAGCAGTTTTGAAAGCACCTATAATAATGCAGATTCCCCAGACAACTGTGCATGTCATCTGCTTGTGTAGTTTCTGTTAATGACACTCAAGTCACTGATTTGTGGAATTGTTGGGAGTGGAAGCAATGGCTGCCTTTGGGGCTTGGCACTCCTATTACACAGCAGGGTATCCCATATTCACATGAAACAATACCTGGTTAGTTATTAGATACTTAAATATTTTTTCCAAGACAGTGGCTGGAATGGAGTACAATGTAAAATTTTAATAAATTATATGGGCAGCAATAAGGCAACTCCAATTAGTCTCAGTGTCTTTGATTAGTGAGGGAAAAAAATAGTTAGCTTTCTCCTGATTGCCAAGACCTCAGCCCCTCACTGACTTTACATCCCGATATGTCCGACCCTCCTTCCCGCAATATTCTCCCCTTCCCTGCTCTACTGAAAGGGTATCATTCTGTAGGCAAAGGACGCTCTTCAATACCTAAATGTCAGCCAAGTGTTGGCAAGCTATTTGATTGTGCGTACGATCACAATTGATAAAATTCTGTCCTCTTCTCATGTCCACACATACATTTACTTCCAGGGGGGAGTAATCAGGAATAGGGAGGTTACCCAATTTTCCCTTCCCTGCTCTACTTTGTATCTTAAAATATGGTAGAACAGTCAAGGAGAATCCCAAGGCTTCTTATACGTATATAAAGAGCAAGAGGGTAACCAGGGAAAGGGTTGGCCCACTCAAGGACAGAGGAGAGAATCTATGCGTGGAGCCAGAGGAAATGGGCGAGGTTCTAAATGAGTACTTTGCATCAGTATTCACCAAAGAGAAGGACTCGGTGGATGATGAGCCGAGGGAAGGGAGTGTAGATAGTCTCAGTCATCTCATTATCAAAGAGGTGGTGGTGTTGGGTGTCTTGGAAAGCATTAAGGTAGATAGGTCCCCAGGGCCTGATGGGATCTACCCCAGAATACTGAGGGAGGCAAGGGAGGAAATTGCTGGGGCCTTGACAGAATTCTTTGCATCCTCATTGGCTACAGGTGAGGTCCCGGAGGACTGGAGAATAGCCAATGTTGTTCCTTTGTTTAAGAAGGGTAGCAAGGATAATCCAGGAAATTACAGGCCGGTGAGCCTTGCGTCAGTAGTAGGGGATTATTGGAGAGGATTCTTCGGGACAGGATTTACTCCATTTGGGAACAAATGGACTTATTAGCGAGAGGCAGCATGGTTTTGTGAAGGGGAGGTCGTGTCTCACTAACTTGATCGCGTTTTTTGAGGAAGTGATGAAGATGATTGATGAAAGAAGGGCAGTGGATGTTGTCAACATGGACTTCAGTAAAGCCTTTGACAAGGTCCCGCATGGCAGACTGGTACAAAAGGTGAAGTCACACGGGATCAGAGGTGAGCTGGCAAGATGGATACAGAACTGGCTCGGTCATAGAAGACAGACGGTAGCAGTGGAAGGGTGCTTTACCTAATGGAGGGCTGTGACTAGTGGTGTTCCACAGGGATCAGTGCTGGGACGTTTGCTGTTTGTAGTATATATAAATGATTTGGAGGAAAACGTAGCTGGTCTGATTAGTAAGTTTGCGGACGACACAAAGGTTGGTGGAGTTGCAGATAGTGATGAGGATTGTCAGAGGATACAGCAAGATATAGATATAGGCTGATGGAGTTTAATCCGGACAAATGTGAGGTAATGCATTTTGGAAGGTCTAATACAGGTGGGAAGCATACAGTAAATGGCAGAACCCTTAGGAGTATTGACAGGCAGAGAGATCTGGGCGTACAGGTCCACAGGTCACTGAAAGTGGCAATGCAGGTGGATAAGGTAGTCAAGAAGGCATATGGCATGCTTGCCTTCATTGGTCGGGGTACTGAGTATAAAAATTGGCAAGTCATGCTGCAGCTGTACAGAACCTTAGTTAGGCCACACTTGGAATATTGCGTACAATTCTGGTCGTCACACTCCCAGAAGGCTGTGGAGGCTTTGGACAGGGTACAGAAGAGGTTTACCACGATGTTGCCTAGTTTGGAGGGCATTAGCTATGAGGAGAGGTTGGATAAACTCGGATTGTTTTCACTGGAACGACGGAGGTGGAGAGGCGACATGATAGAGGTTTACAAAGTTATGAGTGGCATGGACGGAGTGGATAGTCAGAAGCTTTTTCCTAGGGTGGAAGAGTCAGTTACTAGGAGACATGTGTTTTTGGTGTGAGGGGCAAAGTTTAGAGGGGATGTGCGAGGCAAGTTCTTTACACAGAGGGTGGTGAGTGCCTGGAACTTGCTGCCGGGGGAGGTGGTGGAAGCAGGTACGATAGCGACATTTAAGAGGCATCTTGACAAATACATGAATAGGATGGGAATAGAGGGATACGGACCCCAGAAGTGCAGAAGGTTTTAGTTTAGACAGGCATCATGATCGGCGCAGGCTTGGTGGGCCAAATGGCCTGTTCCTGGAGCTTAAAGTTCCAGGAATTTTTGCTGTGAGGATATGCATCCATATTGTTAAAAGTTTTTCTTAAATAAAGCAAAGAATCTCTGGATGTAACCATCCAAAATGCAGGTTATACATTTTGTTTCCTGATATTTTTTTTTTGGAGTCTTACCCCCAAAGAAAAATGTTGCTACATCCCTTCTCATATAAATCACTTCAGCATGGTGGTAAATTTGCCTATTTTACCCTTTAAGTCTCAGACCATATTATTACCTCTTGCTGCCCGAATGTGAAAAAAAAATCTTTAAATGCACTGATACTTGTTTTCAAAAAACATGTACACATCAAATACAATTGCTTTTCAGTTATTCTCACCTTGTAGCAGTGATGAAGGTCTGCATTAGTCTGCCACCCAGGAGGGCAAGAACCTGTTGGGAGAGATTCCTCCGTTTCTGTTGTATTGCCAATACTCTTCTTACAAACGGACATTGCTTTGAAGCCATTACAGTTTTTGACCTCCCACCGTCCAAGAGCTTTTCCTGTGGCCATAACAACACAACCACCAGGAGATGCTGGAAGAAAAGAGATTCTGTATTTGTTTCAATGCAGTAGGTTTTTTCAATATTTTAAATTGTACACTATTGAAAGGTAGTTCACTTTTTTTTTTAAAGCAGCCTGTGTATACTTTTAATCACATGATATTTGCAGAAAGGGTGCATCGATACTTCATAGTTTCTTACCTTTACTGTGCATGTGCTGGGAACAATGTATGCTGAGGGGTTTAAAAGAACCAGTGTGTTTCTATTCTGAGGACAAATTGTGTTTGGAAATACATAGCGGGGTGTCAGAGTGCAGGGAAAGAGGAGGTCTTGCTGACTCGTGGCTGTCAATTGGGATCACTGTCCTTATTGCAGGTTAAAGTGAGGGAGAAAAGAGGAGGGAGGAGTTTGTGCTTAGTGAGCCTTTAAAACAGAGCCCCAGACTACTTCACATTTCCCTAGTTCTCGGCAAAAGCTAGGCATCATTCTTCATCACTGGGACATGTCCTATTTGTGCTTCAGCAAGGTGTTTATATTTATTGTGGGAATGCCTGCGCCCTGCCATTAAGGGGGTGCACCCTCTTGCAGTTTGTAAAAAGAGCTGTTCTAGACTTTTTAATGAGGGGTTCTCATGGTTCTGTGGGTAGGGCTAGGAAGCTTTGCCCTCTGGAATTGTCGTCTTCTGGATCACTATCCAGAAAAATTGATTGTAGGATGATGACCAAGAAATGTGGAGGCAAACTTTCTAGTCACAGCCTCTCCAGTAAGAATGTAGAGGGTGGAATGCATGGACACTTATGTGGATGGTGGCTGTGCGCTTGGTGATCACATTCAGCATGATATATATACCAAATTATCTCAAGTCAGAATCTGACATTGTAGAGGATATTATTGTGGAAACATATAAGCATTTTACTGCAGGTATAATACAGAGGGTCTAACGCCATGCCACCAATGACCATGTTGTAATTTGCCAAAGCTGTGTGGAGAAGACATGGGATCAAAAATATCCACAAAAAGATTGATCTGAACAATGTGACAGAGGTCTGGATAATAGAAATTATGGCTGGCGGCACCTCATCTTGGCATACCAGATATTTTATATCCTTAAAACCATAATTATCTCTATGAAAAAGAACAGCCCTCCTCAAAGTCTATCAAATATTTTTGCAAAACCATTTGTCAAATTACACAATGATGACATGTTAAGTTACCAAAGAAATAAATTGGACTTGGGTGGTAAAAGACACATATGACCTGTCCAATTTCTTCCCCCAAAGATGTTCCCCCTTCTTTCTTTAATGAATTAAATCATAGATCATGCTCTTGCAGCAATTGCGCCCGAAAGGCACCTGAGCTATGACTGCCAACAAGCTGTTTGACTAAATAGGCATCAAAAGCAAACCCAATCCTGTCTTTGTCTGATGACCATTTGTAAATATTTGCCATCAATCCAGAGAGGTGAACAGCTTAGTAGAGGGAGAAAGCTGGGTTTAGCCCACCATAGCTCAAAAGATACTGAGGCCAAATGTAACCCCATGCAACCCCAATTAAGATGATCTAACTCAGTGCAGATAAAGGATAGAACCTGGGATCATCATGATCTGTGTGACTCAGTTCTAAATTAGACAGGGCATTCAGCAACCGAGCTATTGGGAAGGACCTGGAACTTCTTGATTTTGATAACAAATATAATAGTACTTAGTGTCTTTATCAGGGATATTCTTAGTTACCTACCTGGCTGATATGCATTCCAGTTTGTATACGTTACAGGTTCTTTTTCCTCGTGTGTAGTAAACCATGTGTATTCTCCAGTACCATTTCTATCCTGAAAGCTAGTCCAGAAGTACTTGCCATTTTCTGTGGTATGTTTTGCAATCAGACTATTAATAAATTCTTGCTCAAACCTGCATTTTGGACAAAACGTGCATTTATTTTTCAGAAATAAAATCAATGGTTCTTATCTATTGAGTAGATGCTGCACAAAATGGATACCTTTCAAATCTTAATGCAACTACATAAGAAACGAACTACTCTGTGGCTAGTACAGGACTGAAATTCACAGGATCTGGGTGTCACTGGTAATGACAGCATTTATTGCCCATCCCCAATTGCCTTTGAGAGTTGCTTGCTAGGCCACTAGATCCCTGCAGCGGTGGGAAGAGGCCTTGAAGGGGCTGTTAATAGGTCACTTAAATGCCTGAATTGGCCTCTGGGTGGGAAGTCAGTCCTCGGTCTATCCTGTCCCTGGCAAAAATCGCTGGATGATGGGGTGGCAACTGGCCGTCTGCCCCCGCCACTCGTCGCGATTCTATGGGCCCCCTCGCCTCCGACCCCACTTCAGGGCAGCCCACAAGTTTGCAGGCCTGGGAAACTAGTGTGGAAACTTTCATACTAGGATACACATTTAAAAAAAAATGTTGATATAAATTGTTAAAATGTTGCCCTTATGTGTCCTTAAACTCAATGCAAAATTTTCCACTTTTACCAAATAAGGACATTATCCTTTCCCATATAAAATCAAACAATATTTTTCACTTGCACGACAGCACAAAATTCTAATGTATGTTAATTTAATGGACATGCAGAAGCAGGAACTGCTGCTGTGGTCATGTTGAACTTGGCAATATACTCCTGTACGGGAGGTGGGAGGGTGGGGGGCGGGGAAGAGGGAGAGAGAGGGCGATTGAAGAGGGCGCGAGATCGAGAGGGCGATTGAAGAGGGGGAAGAGAGGGAGGGGGGAAGAGGGGGAAGAGAGGGAGGGGGGAAGAGGGGGAAGAGAGGGAGGGGGGAAGAGGGGGAAGAGAGGGAGGGGGGAAGAGGGGGAAGAGAGGGAGGGGGGAAGAGGGGGAAGAGAGGGAGGGGGGAAGAGGGGGAAGAGAGGGAGGGGGGAAGAGAGGGAGGGGGGAAGAGGGGGAAGAGAGGGAGGGGGGAAGAGGGGGAAGAGAGGGAGGGGGGAAGAGGGGGAAGAGAGGGAGGGGGGAAGAGGGGGAAGAGAGGGAGGGGGGAAGAGGGGGAAGAGAGGGAGGGGGGAAGAGGGGGAAGAGAGGGAGGGGGGAAGAGGGGGAAGAGAGGGAGGGGGGAAGAGGGGGAAGAGAGGGAGGGGGGAAGAGGGGGAGAAGAGGGGGAGAAGAGGGGGAGAAGAGGGGGAGAAGAGGGGGAGAAGAGGGGGAGAAGAGGGGGAGAAGAGGGGGAGAAGAGGGGGAGAAGAGGGGGAGAAGAGGGGGGGAAGAGGGGGAGAAGAGGGGGAGAAGAGGGGGGGAAGAGGGGGGGAAGAGGGGGGGAAGAGGGGGGGAAGAGGGGGGGAAGAGGGGGAGAAGAGGGGGAGAAGAGGGGGAGAAGAGGGGGAGAAGAGGGGGAGAAGAGGGGGAGAAGAGGGGGAGAAGAGGGGGAGAAGAGGGGGAGAAGAGGGGGAGAAGAGGGGGAGAAGAGGGGGAGAAGAGGGGGAGAAGAGGGGGAGAAGAGGGGGAGAAGAGGGGGAGAAGAGGGGGAGAAGAGGGGGAGAAGAGGGGGAGAAGAGGGGGAGAAGAGGGGGAGAAGAGGGGGAGAAGAGGGGGAGAAGAGGGGGAGAAGAGGGGGAGAAGAGGGGGAGAAGAGGGGGAGAAGAGGGGGAGAAGAGGGGGAGAAGAGGGGGAGAAGAGGGGGAGAAGAGGGGGAGAAGAGGGGGAGAAGAGGGGGAGAAGAGGGGGGAAGAGGGGGGAAGAGGGGGGAAGAGGGGGGAAGAGGGGGAGGGGGGAAGAGGGGGAAGAGAGGGAGGGGGGAAGAGGGGGAAGAGAGGGAGGGGGGAAGAGGGGGAAGAGAGGGAGGGGGGAAGAGGGGGAAGAGAGGGAGGGGGGAAGAGGGGGAAGAGAGGGAGGGGGGAAGAGGGGGAAGAGAGGGAGGGGGGAAGAGGGGGAAGAGAGGGAGGGGGGAAGAGGGGGAAGAGAGGGAGGGGGGAAGAGGGGGAAGAGAGGGAGGGGGGAAGAGGGGGAAGAGAGGGAGGGGGGGAAGAGAGGGAGGGGGAAGAGAGGGAGGGGGGAAGAGAGGGAGGGGGGGAAGAGAGGGAGGGGGGGAAGAGAGGGAGGGGGGAAGAGAGGGAGGGGGGAAGAGAGGGAGGGGGGGAAGAGAGGGAGGGGGAGGGGGGAGGGGGGAAGAGGGGGAGGGGGGGAAGAGGGGGAGGGGGGGGAAGAGAGGGAGGGGGGAAGAGAGGGAGGGGGGGGGGAAGAGAGGGAGGGGGGGGGAAGAGAGGGAGGGGGGGGGAAGAGAGGGAGGGGGGGGGGAAGAGAGGGAGGGGGGGAAGAGAGGGAGGGGGGGAAGAGAGGGAGGGGGGGAAGAGAGGGAGGGGGGGAAGAGAGGGAGGGGGGGAAGAGAGGGAGGGGGGGAAGAGAGGGAGGGGGGGAAGAGAGGGAGGGGGGGAAGAGAGGGAGGGGGGGAAGAGAGGGAGGGGGGGAAGAGAGGGAGGGGGGGAAGAGAGGGAGGGGGGGGGAAGAGAGGGAGGGGGGGGGGGAAGAGAGGGAGGGGGGGGGGGGAAGAGAGGGAGGGGGGGGGGGAAGAGAGGGAGGGGGGGGAAGAGAGGGAGGGGGGGGGAAGAGAGGGAGGGGGGGGAAGAGAGGGAGGGGGGGGGGGAAGAGAGGGAGGGGGGGGGGAAGAGAGGGAGGGGGGGAAGAGAGGGAGGGGGGGAAGAGAGGGAGGGGGGGAAGAGAGGGAGGGGGGGAAGAGAGGGAGGGGGGAGAGAGGGAGGGGGAGAGAGGGAGGGGGAGAGAGGGAGGGGGAGAGAGGGAGGGGGAGAGAGGGAGGGGGAGAGAGGGAGGGGGGAAGAGAGGGAGAGAGGGAGGGGGGAAGAGAGGGAGAGAGGGAGGGGAAGAGGGGGAGAGAGGGAGGGGGAAGAGGGGGAGAGAGGGAGGGGGAAGAGGGGGAGAGAGGGAGGGGGAAGAGGGGGAGAGAGGGAGGGGGAAGAGGGGGAGAGAGGGAGGGGGAGAGAGGGAGGGGAAGAGGGGGAGAGAGGGAGGGGGAAGAGGGGGAAGAGAGGGAGGGGGAAGAGGGGGAGAGAGGGAGGGGGAAGAGGGGGAGAGAGGGAGGGGGAAGAGGGGGAGAGAGGGAGGGGGAAGAGGGGGAGAGAGGGAGGGGGAAGAGGGGGAGAGAGGGAGGGGGAAGAGGGGGAGAGAGGGAGGGGGAAGAGGGGGAGAGAGGGAGGGGAAGAGGGGGAGAGAGGGAGGGGGAAGAGGGGGAGAGAGGGAGGGGGAAGAGGGGGAGAGAATTTTTTTTATATATAAATCATCATGGGGCGTTGTCACAGTGCAACAGAACAATATTCATTCCTTTATACTCACTAACCAACACAAATTCATGCCAATGGTACAAAAATCATACTTTTGGTAGACACAAATACTGTGTTTGAATGAGAATGATCCAAAAATGTAAACATCTCTTAAAAATAGAAAATAAATTACAAGACTTTATGTACCTGCTTTGTACTGTGAGATGACATTTGGATTCAAACGCTACTTCTGCTGGATCAAGTTTGTAGCAGTAGTTTCCATGCCTTTTCCAGTTCTTAAAAGGGAGAACATAAGACTTAGAGTTGTTTTTGACCTTCAGGAGTCACAGATGCAACATAGTTTTTCTCTTACTGGTTTATATTTATGATGCATCCTCAAATAAAGCAGGAAATTGTTATGTACGAGTGTGTATTTATTTAATTTGCCATAAACTTTCACATTTATAATAATCTTTTTAAAACTATTACTGTTTTTGAAATTCTCTCTCCGTCTCATTGGCAAGAATGGAGAAACATATCTCACCAGTCCATAATACAGGTACAGAAATGCATGGAATGAAATAGCAGCATGAGAAATACTAATGGTTAAAAATAAAAGTGACACCTAGTAAGACAACATTGGAAACTTTAAGTGAACACATTGAATTGATATTACTTGGATGAAATTTAATTTTTAGCTGAACTTAGTAACCATGAGAAAACTTTATAATACTAGCAGTTGTGAATGTGTTTTAAAATAATTATTTTACCAGCTTATATTTAAAGCTGCAAGAAAACTGAACATTTCAAGACGAACTCAAAAGCATTGCAGGGGTTACAATAAAATAAAATAATTACCTCATCTTGAGGGCATCCGACATCAGGCTGACCTGTTTCATTCGCAATCCTGCCTAGTTTCTTACATACGTATGATAGCTTGTTGTCGCAGCGTGTAAACTGCCATCGTCCCAACTGTGGGATAAGGAAGTTTAAAAGTTTTACCATCAATAAATTCTCTATATAGAGACAGAACTTATACTTACAAAGTGTCTTTCATGACCTCAGGACATCCCAAAGTGTTTTACAGCCGATGAAATACTTTGTAGTCACTGCTGTAATGTCGGAACCACAGCAGCCATTTTGCACACAGCAAACAGGAATGTGATAGAGACTGGATAATCTGTTTTTAAGTGATGTTTGCTGAGGGATAAATATTGGCCAGGACACTGCAGAGAACTCCCCCGATCATCATTAAATTGTGCCATGGGAGATTTCCTATCCACCTGAGAGTTTAGTGCCTCATCCAAAAGATGGCACCTCTGACATGCCATACTCCCTTCAATACTGCACTGGAGTGTCAGCATAGATCCTGTGTTCAGGTCTCTGGACTGGGACTTGAGACAACATGGCTGACAGGAAACTCCAAGCTAGAGTGATGATGCATTCAACAGGCAGACTTAAAAACTAATACATTAGCAACAAAATAATAATTTGTTTCATTTGAGTTTTTAAAATAAAATTTTTTTTTTAGTACAATGATGCGATATGTTCAGAAGGAATGAGTATTTGAGAATTAAGATCCCAGAGATACATGGTATTTGGGATTACAAATCATGGACTTAAATATGCCACTTGAAGGGATGCTTCTTAATTTGTTTTTATTAAATTTACTTTGAAGGCTTTTTCATAGGTTTCAATGTTTTATCTGACTTCCCCAAAATTTAAAGAGAAAATTATGGCAGCCCAACTTTTGCTAAGAGTCCTACAACACTGTGAAGACAGTGGCGCAATGGTAATGTCACTGGACTAGTAATCTAGAGGCCCAGGTTAATACCTGGGGACATGAGTTCAAATCCCACCACGGCAGCTAAACTGCGACAGAGTCAAAAAGGAATAAAATAAAACTAGATGAACCCACCTAGCATCGATAATGGCACATCTAACCCTGCAATGTCCTCCTTATGAATATCTGAGCACTTGTGCCAAAATTGGGAGCACTGTCCCACAGACTAGTCAAGCAACAGCCTGACACAGTCAGCCAAATTCACATAATCATACCTGATAGACAATGTCCCATCCCTGGGTATGCCATGCCCCATCGGCAGGACAGACCCAGCAGAGGTGGTGGCATAGTGGTATACAGTCGGGAGGGAGTAGCCCTGTGAGTCCTTAACATTGACTCCGGACCCCATGAACTCTCATGGCATCAAGTCCAACAAAGGCAAGGAAACCTCCTGCTGATTACCACCTATCGCCCTTCCTCAGCTGATGAATCAGTAGTCCTGCACATTGAATACCATTTGGAGAAAGCACTGAATGTGGCAAGGGCACAGAATGTAGTCTGGATGGGGACTTCAATGTCCATCACCAAGAATGGCTCGGTAGCACCGCTACTGACTGAGCTGGCAGAGTCCTGAAGGACTTAGCTGCAAGACCGGGTCTGCGGCAGGTGGGGAGGGTACCAACACGAGGGAAAAGTCCACAGATCTTGTCCTCACCAATCTACCTGTGGCAGATGCATTTGTCCATGACAGTATTGGCAGCAGTGACAGTCTTCACAAGGACTGTGCGGTGAGGTTCTGTCTTCACACTGAGCATACCCTTCATAGTGTTCTGTGGCACGACCACCATGCTAATTGGAATAAATTCAGAACAGATCGAGCAGCTCAAAACTGGGCATCCATGAGGCGCTGTGGGCCATCAGCAGAAGCAGAATTGTATTCGGCCACAATCTGTAACCTCATGGCCCAGGAAGCCATGGGATCAATGAAGAGTGCAGAAGGGCATGTCAGGAGCAGCATCAGGTATACCTAAAAATGAGGTGTCAGCCTGGTGAAGCTACAACCCAGGACTAATTGCATGCCAAACATGCAACAGACAGAGCTAAGTGATCCCACAACCAACAGATCAGATCAAAGCTCTGCAATCCTGCCACATCCAGTCACGAATGGTGGTGGACAATGAAACAACTGACAGCAGGAGGAAGTTCCATAAATATCCCCATCCTCAATCATAGTGGAGCCCAGCACATCAGTTATGGACTGCAGCAATTCAAGAAGGTAGCTCATCACCACCTTCTGAAGGGCAATTAGGGATGGGCAATAAATGCTGGCCTAGCCAGCGACACCCATATCCCATGAATGAATAAAAAAAAAGACAAGGCTGAAGCATTTGCAACCATCTTCAGCCAGAAGTGTCAGGTGGATGATCCATCTCAGCCTCCTCCTGAGGGCCAAGCAGCATAAATGCCAGTCTTCAGCCAATTCGATTCACTCTATAACATCATGAAACGGCAGAAAGCACAGGATATTGCAAAGGCTATGAGCCCCGACAACATTGTGGCAATCGTACTGAGGACTTCTGCTCCAGAACTAGCTTTTCCCCTAGCCAAGCTATTCCAGTACAGCTAAAACACTGGCATCTATCCGACAATGTGAAAAATTGCTCAGGTGTGTCCTGTGCACAATAAGAACAAATCCAATCCGTCCAATTACTGCCCCATCAGTCTACTCTCAATCATCAGAAAAGTGATGGAAGGTGTTGTTGACAGTACCATCAAACAGTACTTACTCTGCAATAACCTGCTCACTAATGCTCAGTTTGAGTTCTGCCAGGGCCACTCAGCTCCAGACCTCATTACAGCTTTGGTTCAAACATGGACAAAAAAAAAGTTGAACAAGACGTGAGGGAGAGTGACTACCCTCGACATCAAAGCAGCATTTGACTGAGTGTGGCATCAAGGGGCCCTAGTAAAACTGGGGTCAATGGAAATCTGGGAGAAAACTCCCCAAATTGGTTGGAGTCATACCTAGCACAAAGGAAGATGGTCGTGGTTGTTGGAGGCCAAACATCTCAGCCCCACTATAATTGCTGCAGGAGTTCCTCAAGGTAGCTTCCTAGGTTCAACCATCTTCAGCTGCTTCATTAATGACCTCCCTCCATCATAAGGTTAGAAGTAGAGATGTTTGTTGATTGTACAATGTTCAGTACCATTTGCAACTCCTCAGATACTGAAGCAGTCCATGTCCATATGCAGCAAGACTTGGACAAAATTTGGGCCTGGGCTGATAAGTGCCAGGCAATGACCATCTCAAACAAGAGAGAATCCAAACATCTCCCCACGACATTCAATGGGATTACCATCGCTAAATCCCCCACCAACATCCCGGGGGTTACCACTGAACAGAAACTGAACTGAACCAGCCCTACAAATACTGTGGCTACAAGAACAGGTCAGAGACTGGGAACTCTAACTCACCTCATGTCTCCCCAATCCTGTCCACCATCTACATGGCAAAAGTCAGGAGTATGATTGAATACTCTCCGCTTGCCTGGATGAGTGCGGCCTCACAAACATTCAGGAAGCTCAACACTATCCAGCACAAAGCAGCCTGCTTGACTGGCACCCCATCAATCACCTTCAACATTCACTCCCTTCACTACTGACGCACAGTGGCAGCAGTGTGTACCATATACAAGATGCACTGCAGCAACTCACCAAGGCTCCTTTGACAGCACCTTCCAAACCCACAACCTCCATCACCTAGAAGGACAAGGGCAGCAAATGCATGGGAACACCACCACCTGCAAGCTCCTCCACAAGCCACACGCCATCTTGACTTGGAACTATATCACCATTCCTTCACTGTCGCTGGATCAAAATCCTGGAACTCTGCTCCTAACAGTACTATGGGGGTACTTGCATCAGATGGTGTGGTGTGGTGGGTGGGTGGGCCGGCCGGTAGGCCCCTCATTAGCATTTGCAAGGAGCCCAACTGTGATGCCTGATAAATGGGCTGACTCAGGAAGCGGAGAGGAGGAGAGCTTTCACTAATGTTAGTGCTGGGCTACTTCCCAAGATGTTGGAAACCAGCTGATGTCACAATCAGCTAAAATCTGGTTGTTTCTACTGCACTCACATGGAAAGGTGCAAAGAGGAGATCAGATGTTTGTGGGGATGGAATAGTGGATCGTTCCTTTCCTGTTAACCTATAAGGAGGCGATGGGTTGTCCCAGAATCAACCCAAATAAAATCTACCAGAAGTGCCCCCTTTTTAAAAAAAAACACAAGAGGGGTGCAAGTAATAGAATCCCAAATCTCACAAAACAAATGAAACTTAAATAATATTTACACAATCCATTACACATCCTGGACCCTTTGGTGCCCAATTATGAAAGACCTCAAGGATTATGTTGTTATGAAGGGGAGGGAAGAAGTGAAATTTTGTTTGATGGTTTAGGCAGGAAACTGTCTGTGGGCATGCAGATGAGACCTGGGGGAGTCAAAAATCTCCCAGGCCTCAGGCTGCCAAGGTCAGGTCAGTTGGCCACCTGATTTCCAACCAGAGTTTAAAAAAAAAGGAGGCTTAACAGTCTGTTAATGTACTGAAGAAATGCACTCGGAGGAGAAAATATAGAAGTAATGAATTAGTAATGAACTTGCCTTTCCTGCATAGGATACACAGTGCTTTGTGGTGTTATAGGGGATTTTAGGTTCAGCCTGGTCCCAATAAGTGAAGGTCACGGAAGACCCATCTGACCACTTGAACAAGGCTGGAAACTCATTACTTCTTAATCCAGTCCACAGTTTGGATCTGTAATCTAAAAAAAAACTTACGTAATAATAGCTAGAGAAATTAAATGGAGATTTATATTTTACAGAAACTTACATTAATCCTGGGATAATTTAGAGAATAGTTAATCAAATAGCATAATTGAATTTTGATATTTGCATGTGAAGTTACACAGACTTTAACCGGGAAATATTGTGGCATATAAGGTGGTAATGAACACCTATCAAAGGTTTAATTTTAGAAATCTGGACAATGTCAACACAATGGCAATAGCTATGTTTTGAAAAAAATATTGTAAATACCACCGAAACCGGGCTGTTCATCGTATTTTTTTAAAAATCAAAGATTAAGATATTTGACAGCTGCAAGCACCTTTCCACCTTTAAGTAGAGTACTAACCTTGACTTGGGAAATCATTGAGACAACACAGAAAATCAAAGACAGAAGAATGCATTGTGAATTTCAGTGTCCTAGGCCCAACCTTTTGGGCCTTTTGGCTAAGATCAAGTGTAGTATCTGTTCTCATCAGTACTTACTTGGCAGAGGAGAAACCATGATCAGTGGCCTTTGATCCTGGGTAAGCTTTGATTAAAATGGCTACAACCAATCTTCGAGCTTCAGGCCACGGAGTGCGTAACACTGTTCGGGTGGTGGTGAAGGACAAGGAAGGAGATGCACCGGTTGATCGCACCTTCTTCAACAAGAAAATTCTCATCGATTGCTGTGGATTCCAAGCTACGGACATCTTCTGCCTGCAGGATTTCCCCAGCAGTGGATATTTCGACATGACGTTCAAGAATATGGCGGGATGCATGAAGTTCCTGAAGGCGTTCAAGGAGAAAAAGGAATCTGGTGCCGCTGTCGATCCTCACAGTGAAGCCGCTCTTCACGCTTCCGTCACAACGTGACCGGTTGGTGACGATTCACCTCTACAACCCCCATGTTCCGGTGGTGGATGTACTCACCTTTCTCGCCAGGTACGTCGAGGTGGCCGGCAGCAGCACTGATGTCAAGGACCCTTTTGGGATTTGGACCAGCAAGCGGCAGGTCAAGGTGACCTTGAAGGTCGATGCCAATGGAGCCATCATCCACCCTCCCTCCAGCTTCGCTATCAGGGGAAGTCGAGGCTTCTTGGTCTACGCTGGGCAGCCCAGAGTTTGTCGCACCTGTGGCAAATCTGGTCACGTGGCAGCTAACTGCAGCACGGTTGTCTTCAAGAACTGCAAGCAGGAAGGCCATCAGACCAAGGACTGTAAGCAGAGTAAGTGTTGCAACTTGTGCGGTGCGGCAGGCCACCTCTACAAAACCTGCCCCAAACGCTGCCTCAGTTATGCTCAGGCGGCAAGGTCCAAGGAAAGGCCGGGAGAAGGTATGACTAAGGCATCCGGTGCTGGAAAGGAGACAAGCAACCTTCTCCGCAGCGAGGAAAGTCTACCTGAGAAGGAGAAAGGGGAGGCAGCTGAAACCAGTGACCCAGCACCTACCCTGCTCCCGGAAACCCCTCCTCCACAGACAGAATCAATGGAAGAGGAGGCAGCAGATGAACAAGCAGGTCAGTGGCAAGTGGTACAAAGGAAAACCACAAAAGAAAAGACCTCCAAAAGCAGAACAGGCCACCACCCAAACCAATGGCAAGAGGAGGCTACCGTCTGAGACAGACTACAGCAGCTCCTCTTCACTGGACGAGGAAGTGCTGGAACAATGGCACCTTCAAAAGAGGCGGCAGAACTCAAAGCAGCTGGAAGATAAAGCCCCCCAGCCCCCGGGCACTGGAAGCTGTGATGGGCCCGGCGTGCCCCAACCCCAAAGCGCCACACCTAGCGACATGGCCCGCGCATCCCAGCTCCGGGACACCGAGAGCAAAGACACATCTGGTGTCCGGGAAGCCTGGAGCAGTGATGTTTTCGAGGAGAAACAGAGGGCAACAGCAGAGGACAGCCCAATCTCTGCTGCCTACAAGACCCCACCGATGTAACCCCAGCCGAACAAACCCTGGGTTTTCTGAGCCCAATGTACGTGAAACAGCTTGCATACACTATGGGTATGCAGGAACATCCCGAAGGACTGGGACTAGCAAGGACAAATGGTATGGGAAGCAACAACTAACTTTAAAAAAATGGGTATAAGGATTGCTTCAATTAATGTGCGTAGCATTAAATCCACTACGCGATGTGTTTCAATCTTGGATTACCTCGCCAAGGTCAAAGCCGACCTACTGTTTCTGCAGGAGTGTGAAATACCACACCGCAGCACCTACAAGCAATGGTTGCAATGGTGGTCCCACGGGCCATCGATCTGGTCAGGGGGTAATCATTCCCGTTCCTCCGGCCTGGGTATTCTGCTGCGGGATGTAACTTCACCATCTCTGAAGTTAAGGAGGTGGTGGGCGGTCACCTCCTCGTAGCAGATGTAATGTACAACAATGCTCCGCTCCGGTTGATCAATGTGTACGCCCCGGTTCAATGCAGCGAGTGGCTGACCGTCTTCCAGCAGCTCCCACTGCTGCTGGCGACGTCCAGGCCGGTCATCCTAGGTGGTGACTTCAACTAAATCATCGATGCAGCTGGACGATCCGGCAGAGACGACAGCAAACTGGACGACGTCTTCAGCAAACCCGCAGACGGAGCGCAGCGTAGATACACCTGGTCAAGATTGGACGTGTCTGCCCGTTCCAGGATTGACTTCCTGTTTGTGTCCCGTGCTGTCACGGTCAGATCCACCGACGTCAAGTCGGTGTTCTTCTCCGACCATTGCCTCTTACTGGCCGACTGTCACTGACAGGACGACCAGCGGGTTGGCAGGAGGATATGGAAGCTCAATGCTACACTGCTAACCCCAGAGAATGTTGAGGAACTCAAAAGGGATTACAAAGGTTGGAGAACCATGAAACCCCTCTTTGAATCTCCAGTTCACTGGTGGGAAGCGATCAAGGAGAACATTCAAGAGGTTCTTTATCCTCAAAAGGTGTTCAGAGGGTGAGAGAGAGAGACAGAGGGAAATGTCCCGGCTCCAGAAAAGTATGCAAAATCTGCTCTGGCTGCAGTCGATGGGGGTCGAGGTCAAGGAGGACCTCCATGAGGTGAAGATCCAGCAGGCCTCGCTCTTTGCCACGGAGGCCTCCAAGATCATTTTCCGGTCCAGAGTCCGCTCCATTGAGCGGGATGAGACGTGCTCGCGTTACTTCTTCCAAAAGGTATGCAGAGAGAGCTCTGTGATCAGCAGCCTGAAGGAAGAGGATGGCTCGGTAACGTCTTCGCAGTCCGACATACTAAGAATCAGCAAATCCTTTCATGCTGGGTTGTATGATGTGAAGCCCAGAGACAGCAGAGCCTCCCAGTCCTTCCTGTCATCGATCACAGAGGTCTTAGATGACGTCAGGAGGGAGAGACTGGACAAGCCGCTAACTCTGGACGAGCTGACAAAGGCCGTCGAGTCCTTCGAGACGAGTAAAACTCCCGGATGGCTTACCGGTTGAGTTGTATTCGGCCCTGTGGGACTGGGTCAGCCTGGACCTGCAGGAAGTATACGAGAGTATGCTCCTGGCCGGCAGCATGTCAGAATCCATGAGGAAAGGCATCATCACCTTCATCTACAAGCGGAAGGGAGAAGAGGGCAGAAATCAGAAATTGGAGGCCCATCTCACTGCTTAATGTTGATTACAAGATTCTGTCCAAAGTTATAGCCAGTCAAGTCTGCTCTGGAGTTGGTGATCTACCCTGATCAGTCCTGTACTGTACCCAGCAGGAAGATCTCTGATAGTCTCGCGCTACTCAGGGATATGATCGCCTACGTACAGGACAGGAGGGTGGACACCTGCCTCATCAGCCTGGACCAGGAGAAGGCTTTTGACAGGATATCATACACCTACATGATGGACGTGCTTTCCAAAATGGGGTTTGGGGAGGGAATCTGCAATTGGATCAAACTGCTCGACACAAACATCATTAGCGCAGTCTCAATCAATGGGTGGGAATCAGAAAGTTTCCCGATCCAATCTGGAATCAGACAGGGGTGTCCTCTCTCCCCTGTCTTGTTTGTTTGCTGTATTGAACCCTTTGCTGAGTCTATTCGGAAGGATGCGAGCTTAAAAGGGGTGACAATCCCAGGCAGTGGAGGCACTCAGGTTAAAACCTCCCTGTACATGGATGACGTCGCCGTCTTCTGCTCGGATCCGTTGTCTGTGCGCAGACTGATGAGCATCTGCGACCAGTTCGAACTGGCCTCGGGAGCCAAGGCTAACCACGGCAAGAGCGAGGCCATGTTCTTTGGGAACTGGGCTGACTGATCCTTTGTCCCCTTCACCGTCAGGTCAGACTACCTGAAGGTGCAGGGGATATGGTTCGGATGGGCAGGGGCGTGCACCAAAACCTGGGGAGGAGCGAGTAGCCAGGGTACAATACAAACGGAGCATGTGGGAGCAGTGATCTCTCCATTGTGGTAACAATCTGGTCATCAGGTGCGAGGCGCTCACGTTGTTGCTGTACGTGGCGCAGGTCTGGCCCATACCCTACTCCTGCGCTGTGGCGGTCACCCGAGCCATTTTCCTCTTCATCTGGGGATCCAAAATGGACCGTGTCCGGAGGGACACGATGCTTAAACCTCTGGATAAGGGCGGGAAAAATGTACCCAACATCGCCCTCATACTGATGACTACCTTCGTGTGCGGCTGCATCAAGCTGTGTGTAGACCTCCAGTACGCAAACTCCAAGTGTCACTACGTTCTGAGGTTCTATCTGTCCCCGGTGTTGCGAAGGATGGGCCTGGTCACATTGCCGCGGAACGCTCCATCCAGTTGGACGGTGCCGTACCACCTATCCTTCGTGGAGCAGTTTCTGCGGAAAAACACCTTTGACCACCAATCCATCAGACAGTGGTCAGCACGGAATGTCCTCAAGGCCCTACGCGAAAAGGAGATGGTGGATCCTGTCGGATGGTTCCCCGAGCAGACCGCCCAAGTCATTTGGCGGAATGCCTCATCACCAGAACTTTCAAACAAGCACCAAGATGTAGCTTGGCTAGTGATGAGAAGAGCCCTCCCCGTCAGATCCTTCCTGCATGCCCGAAGTCTCACCTCCTCTGCACAATGCCCTCGTGGTGGCTGTAGTGGGGAAGAGACGGTTGCCCACCTCCTTCTGGAATGTGCCTTTGCAAAGCAGGTGTGGAAAGAGATGCAGTGGTTTTTGTCGAGGTTCATTCCAAGCAGCTCGGTAACACAGGATTCTGTGCTCTATGGACTGTTCCCAGGGACGCACACCGAGATAAACATCAACTGCTGCTGGAGGACTATCAATTCGGTGAAAGACGCCTTTTGGTCTGCCCGAAACTTGCTGGTCTTCCAGCGCAAAGAGTTGTCCACGACCGAATGTTGCAGACTGGCACATTCCAAGGTCCAAGTCTACGTGCTGAGGGACGCACTAAAGCTTGGAGCAGCCGCAGCAAAGGCTCAATGGAGAAAGACCACTGTGTAAGGTCCCCCCACCAAGCTGAACTGAGGGGCTGGATCCATGGAAAACCCCTTGAACTGTATCGGGAAAATTTTCGTTTGCTGTAAAATGTATATGGCATGAAAAATGAAATGGAAGGGTTGTGAGGCAACTCACTCCTACATTGAAGGAAACTGACCTCCTTTGCACGGTTTGTAATTTTTGACTTGGTGCTGTTTGGAACGGTTTTGTCATGTATTTTTCTTTTTTAAAACAGATTTTTATGAATAAAATATATTTTGGGACAAGAAAAGTTCTAGGCCCAACCAACTTCAGCTGATTTATCAATGACCTTCCCTCCATGATTGCAGTGTTCGGTCCCATTTGTAACTGCTCAGATAACGGCAGCAAGACCTAGACAAAATTCAAACTTGGGCTGATAAGTGGCAAAGAACTTTTGTGCCACAAAAGTGCCATGTAGTAACTATTGACCAGAATCTTAACTGGAACAGCCATCTAAATACCGTGGCTACAAGAGCAGGTCAGAGGCTGGAAATTCTGCAGCGAGTAACTCCCCTCCTGACTCCCTAAAGCCTATCCACCATCTACAAGACACAAGTCAGGAGTGTGATGGTATACTCCCCACTTGCCTGATTGGCGAGTTGCTGCAGGGCATCTTGTAGATGGTACATACTGCTGCCACTGTGCACTAGTGATGGAGGGAGCGGATGTTTAAGGTGCTGGATGAGGTGCCTATCAAGCAGGCTGCTTTGTCATGGATGATGTCACGCTTCTCAAGTGTTTCTTGAGCTGCACTCATCCAAGCAAGTGGTGAGTATTCCATCACACTCCTGACTTGTGCCTTGTAGATGGCAGAAAGGTTTTGGGCAGTCAGGAGGCGAGTTACTCGCCATAGAATACACAGCCTTTGACCTGGTCTTGAAGCCACAGTATTTATGTGGCAGGTCCAGTATTGGGTCAATGGTAACGTTGTTGGTCAGGGATTCAGCGATGTTAATGTTGTTGAATGTCAAGGGGAGATGTTTAGATTCTTCCTTGTTGGAGATTGTCATTGCCTGGCACTTTGTGTGGCACAAATGTTATTGCCACTTAACAGTCCAAGCTGAATGTTGTCCAGGTCTTGCTGCATGTGGGCATGGACTGCTTCAGTATCTGAGCAGTTGTGAGTGAAACTGAACATCCCCACTTCTGACCTTATGATGGAGGGAAGGTGATTGATGAAGCAGCTGAAGATGGTTGAGCCTAGGAAACTACCCAGAGGAACTCATGCAGCAATGTCCCGGGCTGAGATGAATGCCTCAAACGACAGCCATCTTCCTTTGTGCTAGGTATGACTCCAACCAGTGGAGAGTTTCCCCCTTGATTCCCATAGACTTCAATTTACTATAGCTCCTTGATGCCATACTCAGTCAATTGCTGCCTTAATGTCAAGGGCAGTCACTCTGGATCAAGACTGTCACGAGGTCTGGAGCAGACTGGCTCTGGCACAACCCAAACTGAGTACTGGTGAGCTGGTTATTGCAGAGCAAAAGCAGCTTGATAGCATTATCCATGATACCTTCCATCACTTTGATGATCGATGAGAGGAGCGCATTTGATGTAGTCTACTTGGATTTTAGCAAGGCTTTTGACAAGGTCCCATGTTGCACAGTGGTCACAAAAGTATGATTCCATGGGATCTAAGGGCAATTGGCAAGTTGGATCCAAAATTGGCTCAGTGACGGGAGGCAAAGGGTAATGGTTGGGTGTTTTTGTGATTGGAAGGCTCTTTTCAGTGGGGTTCTGCAGGGCTTGGTTTCTAATCGGCCCTAATCTTTCCTTAGTTATCCCCTTGCTCTTTATGTATTTATAAAACATTTTTGGACTTTCCATGATTGTACTTGTCAATAATTTTTCTTGCCCTCTCTTCGCTTTCCTAATTTCCTTTTTAGTTTCACCCCTGCACTTTCTATAGTCCTCTAGGCTTTCTGCAGTATTCAGCTCTTGGTATCTAACACAATCTTCCCTTTTTTGCCCCATCCTACCCTGTATGTTCTTTGTCCGGTGGGAGGGGGTATGGTGGCGAAGAAAGGAGGGGTCTTGATTTGAGAATCCAAACTTTTTCTTTCTGGAAACATATTTCTTCTGAAATCTACTTCTTCCTTGAATACCTCCCAAAATTCTGACACTGATTTACCTTTAAGTAGCTGTTTCCAGTCCACTTTTGCCAAATCACATCTCAGCTTAGTAAAATTGGCCTTTCCCCAATTTAAAACTTTTACTCTTGGTCTTTGACTTTTTCTATAACTGTTAAATGTAACTGAATTATGATAATTTCCACCAAAATATTCTCCCACTGTTACCCTTCTACCTGCCCAGCTTCATTTTGTAAAATTAAATCTAGAATTGCCCCAGCTCTTGTTGGACTTGCTACACACCTGCAAAAAAATGTTCTCTTGAATGCATTTTAACAATTCTGTGCCCTCGCCCCATACCCTTTGATCCCTTTAGACCCAAGAGCTATATCTAACTCCTTCTTGAAAACATACAATGTTTTGGCCTCAACTGCTCTCTGTGGTAGCGAATTCCACAGGCTCGCCACTCTCTGGGTGACAAAATTTATCTTCATTTCAGTCCTGAAAGGTTTACCCCGTATCCTTAGATAGTATCCTTAGGGGGTTCTGGCCTTCCCCACCATCGGGAACATCCTTCCAGCAGGAACAGGCTACTGAGTTGGATGATCAGCCATAATCATAATGAATGACGCAGCAGGCTCGAAGGACCGAATGGCCTACTCCTGCTCCTATTTTCTATGTTTCTATACCTTTTACACTGAAATTATCCCAGTTAATATTAGGGTACTTAAAACCTCCTATTATTGCCCTATTGTTTCTGCACTTCTGAGCAATTTGCCTATTTGTTGTTATATCTCCTTCTGACTGTTTGGGGATCTATAGTATACTCCCAGCAGTGTGATTGCCCCATTTTGTTCTTCAGTTCAGCCTATATGGTCTCATTTGATGACTCTTCTAGCTTATCATCCCCCCACCAACAGCTGAGATTGTTTAATATGGGGACCACTCCTCCTTTTCTATCCCCCTCTCTATCCAGTCTGAAAACTCTAAGCAGGAATGTTGAGTTGCCATTCTTGCCCTTTAAGCCACGTTTCAGTAATTGTTACGACCAAGTGTGAAAGGTGTCTCGGGGTCCCTCTCAGCCTTCACTTGGTCTTACTGTAACAGGGTTTAATTTTAAACACACCATGTTTTTAGCTCCCCCTTGGTGAATCCTTGTTCACTGTTTTCCAATTATAAGGCAAAGAAATCAACACAAACAGGTTTTCTTAGGTTTAAAGAAGAAAAGTTTAAATTTACTAAACTTGAACTCTAATTCGATTGACGCCTATGGATACACGACATGCCCACGCTAGCATGCGTACACGTTACACGCATGCAAATAGAGACAGAAAAGAGAAGAAAAAAAAGTGGAAAAGTTTAAGGCAACATCTGAAAAGTTTTTGTTACGGTTCTTCAAGCTCATTGTAGAGTCCTTGATTGTAGGTATATCTTGCATTTTGTTAGGGCCCAGCATTCTTCTTAAACCTTGCTCGCTGTAGGAGACTTTTCACCCCTGGGGTTCATGTGTCTTCAGTGGATTTGGAGTTCCATGAGAAAGAGATGGGAGCAGACAGGAGAGATCTTCTCAGTCCAGGAGCAAACAGACACTCTCAGTTCAAACTGTTGTACAATTCGGAAAAACTCAGGTTGCCAAGCAGGTTAGTCATGTGACTAACTGGTCTGACCATGTGTTGGATTGTATCACCTTAGCAGTCTCTGGAATGCTCCTCTTACACACAATACCTGGTGATCAAGGTCCATTGTGGGTTGAATGTGTCAGGGAATGGTCTTTTGTCCTTCCAATCACCATGTTAATATGCAAATGTCTTTTCCAGCTACGGCTGATCTGTTTAACAAGTCCTTTCTTCACTCCAGTAACAGTCTAACATCAATGTTCATGACAAAATTAATGTGCCTCATTCTTGGCAGGTGGCACCCTAGCATGCCAGTAATAGATATGATACTTCCAAGTGTCTATCAGTGCTCTCAGCTCATCAGCCTTGTTCACTAGACTCCTTGCATTGCATTACACATCACTAATCAGTGGACAACACCTTTGTTGTATATTTTCTAGCCTTTATTTTCTCTGCCTTCCAAAGTCACTTACTAATTTCTTGCCTTCCATCTCTCCCTTCTCAATCTATGCACGGATTCCCAACCCTCAATCCCTGCACAAGTTGGAGCCTTCCTTATGGAGTCCTCTGGTTGAAGAAAGGTGTATTTTTTTTTTGAGGAGGGAGCTTTGAAAGGGAGAAAGACAGTACCTATGGAGACAATCATTTTACAAACAAAACTTATGCTGTAATTTCCATCTATGTAATTGCTTTCACAAATCACAGACTTGCAATACGGGTGATTCTTTAGGGTCAGTTCCTTGTAAACAGCATCAGCTTTTAAGAAGTTGGTCAGCTTTTGCTAGCTTTCCAGGGTGATATGAATACATGTTTGGTCAGGTTTAATCTAGGCTTGTTACACTATTTTTGCTGTTGGGAAAAAGATTATGCTTACTCTTACCTTTATGAAGATTGCTGACAACCAGCTCCACATCTGCCAATGAATGTATGCTGATCAATTGACTTTTGTTGGATTTACAGGAACTATCTGCATCATCCCATTTCAACTCTTTCTTGTGCATATAAAAGCAGAAGCCATTGTATGCAAGCCAGTCAGCTTCACATTCTGTACTGGAGTACTTCCAAGGATCTGATAATAAAAGCAGCCAGAATAAATTTGTAAATTTCAAACATCAACTTCTATCTTATTTTGTACAATTTCCTTCTTGTATATTAACTTCCTAAGAAATTAATGTTTGGCAGTCATTCGTAAACAGTAGGCTACAAATTGTTTCTCATTGTGCCCATGTTACAGGTGTAAATCTTGGGACACAACATCCCAGGCCCCAAGGATGCTTGAGAAACATCCAACCTGAAATTTGCTCCAGCCATTTTCTAGCTATTCAGGATGGCCACCTTACACATTAGACCTCTTGCATATTCTAATGAAGGACCTATCATCTGTTTAAGGACTGTTACCAGGAATCAGGTTGCCCTGATCGAAGCAGGCCTTGTGCCTACTTCATTCAGGTTTTCAGGATCTGTGGAGCCAGGAGGAGCTGCAGTACTTTCAATGGCCACTTACAGCTGTGATTGACACCACCCATACCCCACCCCCAACCCCCCGCAACTGTCCTTTACCTGCCCTGCGATTTATTGCAGGGGTTAGCTGTCAGTGGAGGCAGCTCACCATGATGAAGCCTGAGGACCAATTTCTTGTGACCCTTGGGCCTCTGTGTTTGGTTGCAGAGATTGTTCACGTACCTATTTGGTGCTTTAAACATGTCTTAAGAATTTCTAGACTATTAAGTTTAATCAGCAAAATAAACTACAAAAGAACAAATATTTGATGACCAGAGCAAATTTCAGAAAATACAAATTTAGCTTTGTAAGTTTTAAAAGAGAAAAAAGCTCTCAAAATTAACTTTTCATTACAATGATTCTACCCTATCAAGACAGAGAGAATAAAACCAATCTTCAAAAAGAAAAACATGGCTGAAGTAATGAGATTGCACAGCCACCAGTGAACATTTAATTATTGCTAGTAATTCACGTAAAGTGCTAAATGGGATATATTCTAGTGAAACATTAAGTTTTATCTACTTGTTATTTTATTTTTCTTAAATAATTCTGTAACTGGCGGTGCATGGTTTCATGTATCCCTTAAGCAATAATCCAATCGAGAATCATTTAAGAATTAATATAATTAAGTGAGGAAGTAGGCCAGTGGTGTGGCTGGTTGTTGCATACTGTAGTATATGACTTGGTTTTGCAACTTGTGATGCATCACATGGCAGGTTAGCAATGTAAGAACATCGGGAGAAATGCCAAGTCGAAGTAAAGCAGTTCCATAAAGTGAAAGCAATTTACTTTGACAACTGATATGCACATTTAACTGGCTTTTTGGAAAAGAGCAGAGACTATTTCCTGTCTTCTGACCCATGAAAAGATGTTTTAAACATGTATTTATGTGGGGATAAATATAAAAATAAATTATACACCAATAAATATACATATATATGAGCAAGTCATAAAATATTAGAACTTTGGATTCATGACAAGATCACTGGAGTTCAGTCTTGATTGGAAAAAAAACCAAGTTTGAAGCCAGAGGGTACATTTACACAGTTTTAAATAAGGTGTGCAGAGAAAAGAGTGAGTGATGAGGGCCATTACTATGTACCTTAAGGCAACCAACCAGCTCCCAGGAGGCAGGTTAGTCACATGATTATAATGAGGTTGGGTGTCTCAGATTTAACTTTGGCTGGCCTCATTTCCTGGGCCTTGGAAAACCCAACAGCTAAAGGGAGGCAAGGACTGCTTCATGGAAAGGGTAAGCACCAACAAGTCGTGCTGTAAAAGGCAAAAAGGAGTAGGAATGCTTCCTCCCAGTTCACCTCTTCCCTGCTGCAATCAGAAAGCCTCCCTCCCTACGGTTACCAGCAAGCCCCCCCACCTCTCCCTCAGCCCCAGGATCAGCAACACCTACCTTCCTCCCCCCAGCCCACTCCTTCTTACCACAAACCCAGCCACAGGCTCCTACCTGCTCCTAGGTTGCAGCCTCCTCTAGCGCATTCCCCGCCTAACACACAACCATGTCTGTCTGCCAGACTGGCTTCCGGGCAGGGAATGAGCTGGGGAAAAAGGACACAAGCTGCGACATTAAAACTGCACAGTGTGTGGGGAAAGCTGGACATCCAGGTTTCCTAATGAAAACTCCTCCAGTCAGCTCACAAATCCCACCCCAATCAAGATTGGGGCCAAAGGTTCAATTTTGTTTGTCAGCATTTTTTTTGTAAAAAAAGACAAAAAAAAAATTGAATTTGTGACGCAAGATATTTTGCAAGCTCTGAAGATGCTAAAAAAAAAACTAAACCCAGGGAAGAATCTGGCCGCACTCATGTTAAAACAGAACATCTGACGTGAATGGCAAAACGGGCTTCAGAGCAGTTTTTTTTTTTAAAAAGTCCTGTTAATGTTTGGAACACAGCACAGAATAGTTCTTGAAATTAAGCTAAAGTAATTGAATAAAGACAACCTCAGTCTCCTCACGTTGGTGAAAAATAGAGGCAACACAGATTTCCATACCAACACATGCATGTAAAAGGTTTGGGAGTCTCCTGCAAGCGAAGCTTTGCAGCTTTAATCGCCATATTCTGGGTTTAATGCACAAAAAGGAGTGGAAAATCCATATGTGTACATACAAAATGACACAATTTGTTGTATTTCTCTATTTTTTTGTTTCCAGTATACAACCCAACACATAAGTAGGGATTTCCAATTATATTCAAACAAGTTCTGCTTACCTCATTCATCTATTTCAGATCTCAGTTTTTTGTAGATTCAATAGAAGTATCTCATTGTTACTCTGCCCCTTTTTCCATTTCTCTCCCCCAACCTTTCCATGCGTCCAGTTTTGCCAACTGTATAAATGTGGGTTTCCTCGAGCAAGGATGGGAGCTTTTGCCCCTCCTATGTCTTAGTTACTCTTTTTTCCATTACACTCTCCATACACTTTCTAATTTTCTATCAATGTCTGTATTTATTATGCTCTCCATCTACCTGGGTTTCTCTTTTTTTTTTGCTGTCTTTATCTGATAGAGCACATTATCGGAGGGAGACTAATTAGATGAGTGCCCCTGGTGCTTTCTGTTATTCTACTAACATTGCTCAACTGTATAGTTTTCTTAGTGAATGCTAGCTTTTTCTTTCACCAACCTCTCCGAACCCCATTCCCCCACGCAATTGATCAGTATGCATACTATTTCAGTTGCCACATTGCTTCTTGGACCCTGATCAGCATGCTGTACAAGATGTTCCTCTGTTATTCAAAGATCAGAGATGTGCAAGATTTATTAGTCCCACATCAGGGTCCCCGAATGCCTTAAGCTGACCATCCATGTGACGTGTCTCTCCCCCAGGTGAAATGTTTTCTCTTCCCTGGCTTGTATGCTCCAATTGATTTCCCAATAATTCGTTACTAAATAGGATGCAAGAATAACTTTGCCCAGAATGTGGCAAGGTTTATGACAATTTAATTTATATTGTACATTTGCAGCTGGGGTCATCAAGTTGCTTGCATTTTGATATATAGCAATTTACAACAGTCACTACACTTCAAAGTACCTCATTGGCTGTAAAACACTTGGGGCCATCTTGAGGTAGTGAAAGGTGCCATATAAATTCAAATCTTGCTAACGTCTAAATAATTCCGTCCCATGTCCCTAGCACCATTTTGTCAGTGGTTGTGCCAATTAAGATAGCCCAAACAGATATGTCTGACCAAAAGAACAAACAATTAAGAATAAGAGATCAATATAAAAGCAAAATACTGCGGGTGCTGGAAATCTGAAATAAAAACAAGAAATGCTGGAAATACTCAGCAGGTCTGGCAGCATCTGTGGAGAGAGAAGCAGAGTTAACGTTTCAGGTCAGTGACCCTTCTTCAGAATAAGAGATTAATCAGTAACAGACCAGGAGGAATTGATTTCACAAGAATGTGAAGCAATAAAAGAGTTTAATCCCTCAAATGTTCTATGGACTTTGCCAGCTGATCAGGACTTGAAATGGACCAAAAGTTCATTCAATAGAACAAAAGAAAGTATGCACTTTGAGGGCGGTGTTCATTTGTACCCTGATATTCGATTGGAAGTCCGTTTATACAGGTGTTAAGGCCGAGCTCGGCAGGATGATCAAACAGTTGACCAAACACTGATTGCCAACATTCATCATGAGGAGCAGCCACTTGGTTGATTTTACCAGAGGGCTGCTGACACACAAAACCACATCGTAAAGCCCGAGGGCACTGAGAGGAAAAGAAAAGCAAACTACACTTACCATTTGACACCATCCTTGTCTGATTGAATGGTTTCTTGCATACATATGGTAGGGCAGCTTCACAGGGGCTAGTTTGCCAGCGACCGTCAGACTCAGAGTCCATAATAGCACAGCTGGATTCCTCAAGATGATATAAATCAAGTATACCTAAACATTAATAAGTTGCAAGGTTTTAGCTGAGATGTCTCATCATTATCTGGGAATAACTATTTAGTTGGTTTAGTTTCAGAGGAGCTTGAGGTAAATTAAAAGTGTGCACTACATTCTACATCTTCATTAAATGATCAGCTCACCATGACCTCATGCGCTGAACGAGATGAACAGGATGGTCGGCATTATGGAAGAGAACAGCAATGAAAATGAAATGATGGAAGACGGAAACAAAAATCAAAAAATAGTTAACTGGAATAGGAGAGATAGAATAACAAAAAAAAAATCTAAAAATCAATAGACAGAAGAAGAAATAAAATCAATGATTTTAATAATGGGGGGACAGAACAGGGAAAGGAGAATAAAGATGAGACAAAAAGTGCAAGGGCAGAAAAGGAAAAAAGGCCTTTTCTGTAACGCTCAGGTTGACTTCATGTAATCACTACGAAAACCATTTTTTCTTCTAAACCAAAAAGCATCTAAACATATATTTTGTTGTGAATAGTTATGGTGATGTGCATTCTGACTGTTAGAGTTCAAATCTCTCGTCTCCGCCAACTTTCTGATATTCACCACGTATTTTGTTCCAACACAGCCTTGTAACTGAAAAATATTTACCATCGTCCCAATTAGCAAATACAAGAGGCGTTCCATCAGACCACTGCCAGCCACCAGCCATGTTCAGTTGATTCAGACCAATCCACATTTTCTTCGGAATATTTGGTTGCTCTATTAAAAGAGCACATTAATTATAACGAAACATGTAGAAATATTTAGTTCGGGTAACATTTAAGAGCTTTGGTCCAAACATGTTGAGGTGGTTAACATTTTTGCATATTAGAAGATGCTGTAGCTGTTTCTAGAAAGTTAGAGTTTAAACATGACAGCTTGGCTTCAATATTTAGCAGGAGGCAGGGAGGGTGTTGGGGAAATGAGGTAGTGTAGAGCAAACCAATCAAGGCTGGGGACACAAAGGTCCTGCTGAATTCAACGGCAGGACCTAAAAAAAAAAAAAAATTTCTGTCCGGTTGCCAGTTGAGACTGGGTTGGTGGTGGGGGAGTGGGGGGAGGGGGGTCCATGATTGCAAGACAGCCTGTAGATCAAGGCAGGGCTGGGATGAAGTGAGAGACTGCAATCAGCAGGGGAGAGGCTAAAGGCTTTGAGGGTCAGGGGAGCTCTTGACTTCTGGAGGCGGAAACTCCTGCTTCCCTTTTGCTGTTGGGTTCCCCCAAGGCCTGGCAAACATAACTGGCAACAGTTAAATTTAAAATTAGGCTCCCAATTGGAGGTGGAGGCCTGATTTAAACAAGTTAGTGGTGAAGTGTCCTGCATCCCCAAGATGGGACACTTACATGTCTCAAAACCCACCACTGTTTAAAAAAAAAATTGCAGCGGGAGTGGGTTCCCGTTTAAAGATTTAATCTCTCTCTGAGCTTCTCCCATCTGTCATGGTGAGGTTAACATCGAGGCTTTTGGGTTCGAGTCTCCGTTTCAACTGCAATTTGAACTTACAAAATATCACAGGACGAGGGGAGTTGGAAGAACTGATATGACCCTACAGCTAGATAATACTTGTTAGCCAATTACCAACCGACATTGATAGCTGTCAATGCAGAAGACTGTGGCCTGAACCATTCTACCTCTTCAGGTGAGAGCAGGTAGCATCAATGGAAGAGCCATAAAAAGAAAAATACCATAGTACTATATTATATATAGGAGATACATTTGCCGATGTTTGGATGCCACCTAGTGTCACAAATAAATTATTTATAATGTTTCAATAGAAAAGCTAAAAAAAAAATTAGAATCTGTCAGAGCTCCTGTACTGTAACTATTCCAAGGTAGGCAAATGGTGAATTATGTAGAAACTACACATGGAAACAGGCTGTTCAGCCCAACAAATTAGTGCTAGTGTTTTAGCACCATATTAGCAGTAGGCCTAATCCCATGTGCCCACTCTGCTTCCCTATCCCTTTAACTCCCTGGCTGTCACTGTTGTAATAATAGTAACCTATTTTTAAAAAGTTAATATGGCTTCTCCTTCAATCAGCAACTCTGGTTATGCATTCCACAGCCTCCCAACCCTCTGTGTAAAGAAAAGTCACTCCAGTCTCCGCTCCAAACTTAATCCTTTATGCCCATCCCTTTTTTTAAAACCCTGAATCATTGGAAACACCGTTTGTTTCTACTTAGTTTATTCCATCCCTTCAGAATTTTAAGCACCCATTAAATCACCTATAATCTAAATCTGATTAAGTGATAATGGCCCCAATTTTTCAGAATTTTTCTCTGCATTCCTATTTCCTCATACCAGGCACCATGTGAGTGATTCTGTGGTGTATCCTCTCTGTTACTTCAACATCTTTCCTATAGCATGGAGCCCAAAACTGCAGATTTTATATAGATACATAAAATCCAGTATTTCACCAGTTTTTTTAATGCCATACCCACTTAATGTGCTGCTTTTAATGTCTTGGAAATCTGAACCCTGAATTCCTCTGCTTTGCCACATTAGCCAACCTTCACCCAAAGTATTATTACTTTTTTTATATAAATCAAAATAAGTTGCAACATAGCCAACTGCTACAACTAATCTGGGCTGAACACGCTACAAAATTTTAACTGAGCATTATCAAATTAGTTTGGTATTTTGGATGCAACATTCTAATCATAATTTGGTCTACATTTTCACAATTTGCCAGTATTAATGTAGACTAAGTCATGGATGGAATGGAACAGCAAATCTTGGTGTGTTTTGACAGACCACTTCATGCATGTCCTGGATAATTAAACACGAACTCACCAGAAATGTACTTTTGTACTTGTGGATCAGCAACACTCAGTAAATCTGCTCCTTGACTCTGACAGGAAAGACGAGCCTCATTCCATGAGAGAAAAGACTGAAAGTTAAACTCGTAACAAGTCTGTTCTGCACTATCTTTCTCCCAGAAGGTTTTGCATTCAGTATCTGTAAAACAGTGAAAGAGAATTTACTTTCATCATGCTAAATAACCACAACATATATCGTGATACCTGGTTCAATAATTAACTTGAGACAGGGGAAGGAAAGGAGAAAATTGCATTCTAGATAAATTACTACCTCAAGCAGATAGGCAAAAAGCAGTTGCAGATCTGCTGTGTTCAGTCCAAAACAACTAAGTTTTTTTCCAAAAATATACTTAATTCATAAAATTTATAAAAGTACAATGTAACAGTTGAAATCTGACATCACAGTGCAATACAGTTCAATTTCTTTCAATACAGTATGTGGCACGGAGGTGCCTCACTGTACTTCCAATAATTACAGGTTATATTTACAAAATACATTTTATGTCAATCATACTGTCAGGCGGGTTTGACACGGGTTCCAGCCCCTCAGTATACTATTGCAGGAGGTGGGGTTCAATTGTGGCCTTTCCCCATTGAGGCTTTGTGGCGGCTGTCCCAAGCTTTAGCGTGCCCCTCAGCACATAGTCTTGTTCAGTCCAAAAAAAGCTATAATGCTAATAAAACCAACACATTTGTCAGTAAGCTGTTGTCACAGAAGTTCTAACAGACTGCTAGCAATTTCCCATCTCGTCATCATAGCGAAAGGGGGCAATTTTTTCACATTATAATAACTATTTAGAGTTAAAATGACGGGGATGGGAGAAGAAAATAAAGTGCTGGGACGCACAGAAGTGGAAAATTACAAGCCTCATGTCTAAACAGAGATAGATCGTGTTCAATTTTGGGAAAAGCCAACAGTATTCAAGTATTTTCACCTTTTTACACAGCATTCACATATGTGCAGATGCAAAAAAAAGACTCACTGTAGTTTGTACACAGTGGCAGCCACCTTGTTTTTCATAGTACAGCCCCGATAACCCATTGCTGGATTGTTATTTACCCCCCACCCCCGCACCCACCACCCCTTCAACTCATCAAAAGAAAAGCCTGTTTTATAGCATCTAAAAGTAAATAAGTTATATTTAGAAAAATGGCAAAAGGAATTGTAAAGTTAGGTAGGTGTGCGGTATGGATGATACAAGCCTTCTTCGATCTACAAGACAACCAGGATCAGTACAGTGGCATGAAGTGTTGGATGATTGTGCTGCTCCAAGTCAAACTGACCACTCTCTCGAGCCTCAGTGTGGTGCAGAAAGCAGTCACCCCATGGGCAGTTCGTAGACGGATTACGGAAGCGGTGTTCGACTCCTTCGGTTTCTAATTGGCGTCAATTGTTTGGAGTCAGAAACTCGATGGAAATTAAGTCTCATTTGCAGATGATACTAAATTAGGAGTGACAGTGGAATCAAGATGCAGTTCAGAAATCCCAGCAAAAAATTGTACAAAAAAAATTTGCGTACAGTACAATGTCAGATTAAATTTAATGTAAACAAGTGTAAACTATTGTATCGAAGAGGAAAAATGGGTGACATACACATTCCGTGGACAGGGTTGAAATAGCAAAGAATGAATCTGAAAGCGATCCAAGAGTCTTAAGAGATGTTGAATGTTAACTAACTAATGCAAAAGTCAGCAAATTCAATAGAACATTGACCCACATAAGCAAAATAGTAGAATAAAGTCAGGAGAAGCTGTGATCCAAGTGTACAGTGCTCTAGTCAGCCCAGACAGTAGTCTATCCAGTTGTAGTTGCTAAGAAGTGAGAAAAGCATTAAATTGCTGGAAGCAATGCAGAGAAGAACCACACTGGTGTCAAACAGCTGGGTGCATTTAATACAGTAAAATGCCCCAGGGCACTTCGTAAGATGGTGTCAAAAGATGTCAAAGATCGAGTCATACAAGGAGAAACCAGGAAAGGTGACCAAAAGTTTGGTCAAAAAGAGATGTGGATTTTTTTTTTAAGGCACATCTTACTGAGCAAGAGACAGCTTGCGCTCAGAGGGGTTTTGAGATGGAATTCCAGAGCTTAGGGCCGAGGCAGCTGAAAGCATGGCTGCCAATGATGGAGCAACTAAATTCAGAAATGCTCATGAGGCCAGAATTGGAGGAGAGCAGAGATCACGAAGGATTGTAGGGCTGGAGGAAGTTATGATGATATAGGTCATGGAAGGATTTGAAATGAAGGATGATGATTTTAAAATTGAGGTGTTGATGGACAGGGAGCCAGCAAGCACAGGGGTGATGGGTGAATGAAATTTGGAGCAAGATACAGGCAGCAGAATTTTGGATGAGCACAAGTTTATGCAAGATGAAAGATGGGAGGCTGGCCAGGAAAGCATTGGACTAGCCAAGTCTAGAGATAACAAAGATATGGATGAGGGTTTCAGTAGCGGATAAGCTGAGGGAGGATCGGAGTTAAGTGATGTTAGAGATGGAATAGGCAGTCTTGGTGATGTTGTGGATTTGCAGTCAGAAGCTCAACTTAGGGGTCAAACACAATACCAAGATTGCAAATGGTCTTAAGACAGTTACCAGGAATGGCAGACAGGGAACAGAGTTTGTGGCAGGCACCAAGGACATTAGCTTCAGTATTTATATTTAGTTGGAGAAAATTTTTGTTCATGCAACATTGGATGTTGGACAAATAGTGCGACAAATCAGAGACAGTTGAGGGGTCCAAGGAGATGGTGGCACGATAGAGCAGAGTGTCATCAGCATATATATGGAACATGATGTGGCATTTTCAGATAATATCACCAAGGGTTAGCATGTAGATAAGAAATAGAAGAGGGCCAAGAACAGATCCTTGGGGATTCAAGAAGTAATAGAGAGAGAGTGGGAAAAGAAGCCATTACAGGCAATTTTCTGACTACAATTAGATAGATAAGAATGGAACCAAGCAAGGGCAGTTCCACCCTGCTGGACAACAGAGGAGCAGCGATGGAGAAAGGGTGGCATGGTCAACTCTTGCCGAAAGCTGCAGACAGGTCTAGAAGGACATAAAGGAATAGTTTATTAAAGGTTACAGTCACAGTCACAAAAACATTTCATTTGTGACTTTAAAAACACAGAATTATGGGAAAGACAGGCATGAATTTGAGAAGCGACAATACATTTAAGAACATTGGAAAGGAAAGGGAGGTTGGAAATGGGCTGATAGTTTGCAGGTACAGAATCGTCTAGAGTTGTTTCTTTTGAGGAGAGGGATGATGACACCAGATTTGAAGCAGGAGGGAGGGGAAAAAGGTACCCGAGGAAAGGGAACTATTAACAATATCAGCTAACATAGGTCCCAGTAAGGGAAGTTGAGTAGTCAACAATTTAGTTAGAATAGGATCGAGGGAGCTGAAGATGTCTACATTATGAGGAAAGACTGGATGAAAGTTAAGCAATGCAGCCTGGAGAGGAGGATTTTGACTTTAAGTCTGAGCAAGACCACAGCCGAGTAAGCAGCTGGTTCTTTAGCAAGCCGAGGTGGAGAGGCACAGCTGATTTTAATGGTTGGGCCTCATTACCATTCCGCTGGCCAACTTCCCAATCAAAACATAGAGGAAGTTGCTGGGAATTGACTGACCGAGCATTACAATCAGATGGCTGGAGTCCAACATCAGTGACCACAGGAAAACAGTCCCCAGCATGAGGCAAGTCTTCAAAATCAAAGGAATTATGGTTCACATCAGTAAAAATGTTAATTTAAGACTGCCATCACGAAGCTCTTCTTCACGCAGTGTTGAAAACACTGAATGAATATTTATAGAGTAATGCAGGCGCAAACCATGGAATCATTTAAGAAATTGGTGAGGAATTATATATTTCTCATGGATGGATCAAGAGCAGTTAAATGGTCTTCCTAATCCATAATTATGCTATGAGAAGTTAGAAAATAAAATTACTCTTTACCTATTTAAAATAGCAATTTTGGCACTGAAATTGCTGTTTTTTTTAAAAAAATGGAAAATACAGAGTGACATATCCAAATACAAAGGAACGGGCGGCACAGTGGCGCAGTGGTTAGCACTGCAGCCTCACAGCTCCAGCGACTCGGGTTCAATTCTGGGTACTGCCTGTGCGGAGTTTGCAAGTTCTCCTGTGACTGTGTGGGGTTCCGCCGGATGCTCCAGTTTCCTCCCACAGCCAAAGGCTTGCAGGTTGAGAGGTAAATTGGCCATTATAAATTGCCCCTAGTGTAGGTAGGTGGTAGGAGAATTGAGGGAAGGTGGGGATGTGGTAGGGAATATGGGATTAATGTAGGATTAGTATAAATGGGTGGTTGACTCGGCACAGACTCAGTGGGCCAAAGAGCCTGTTTCAGTGCTGTATCTCTATAGGACTCTCTCTCTCTCTATGTACAACTTACAAATTGATTTTGACGTTAAAAAAAGACAGGTTTGATATGAGACATGGTTTCAAGACAGTCAGGAACTGCAACGAAATATACCAGATTATAAGGTCTACAGGAAAGGATAGGGAAAATGGTAAAGAGGGAGGAGTGGCCTTAGCTGATGAAGGATGAAATCACTTCAATGATATGAGAGGATATAAAGGAGAGGTAACCAGGCAGTGGAGACTTAATGGTTAGAATTGGGAAATAGCAAAAGGACTTGAGACTGTAGTAGGAGTTGTGTATCGACCCCCTGGTAGCAACTGTGAAGGGGTAGATGGTGTAAGTGCAGAGATTAGACAAGCATGTAGTAAAGGCAGTGTAGTTTTAATGGTGTATTTTAATTAGATTGAGACAAGCAGACTAACACACATCAGAATGGAAGTGAATTTCTTGAGTGTCTGCATATTCTGCAACAATATGCCCTAAAACCAACAAGGGGGCAGGTCACATTAGATTTACTAATGAGCAATGAGCCAGATTTAGTTAACAGCCTAACTGTGCATAAACATGTACCTAATAGCAATCATAACACGATCATGTTCAATAGTGTTCAAAAAGGGAGAAATGTGAAGAGGCTACCAAGATTCTAGATATAAGCCAGAAATTTTCCCTTGTCGGACAAGAGCTGTCCACCGACCGAAAATTCAGTGGCGATCCCGCCAACGTTGGGCCTGGAGATCCAGTCCGCATTTTACGGTCCCCAAGCCCTTAATTGGTCTTAGGTGGGACATCCACCTCACTGCGACAGGAAGTCCCGCCGAATGGAGCTGCTGGCCAATCAGCGGGCCAGCAGCACTTAGTCCCACCTGGAGCGGAGTGGACTGCAACCCAGCTTCAAGAAGAGAAGGAAGGATGGCCCCGGGAAAAGGTAGGTTTTTAGGTTTTTGCCAGGGGTGATCAGTCGGGCACCAGCGAGGCAAGGTGGGGAGGGGGGGGGGGGGGGGGGTCGGATCGATTGGGAGGTGCATTGGGGCTGGTTGGGGCATCAGGGGAGGCCCTCCGTCAGGCACAGGGTGCCAAATCAGGAGGGCCCCCACCAGGCTGTCAGAAAGCTGTCTGCTTTTGTCAGGTGGCTTTTCTCAGGCCTGGGCCGCCCGGCCCTCAGGTGGCTATTAATTGGCCACTAAAGGGCCTAGATTGGCCTGGGGTGGGCGGGCCATTTCCCGCTGCTGCCGCCCCATGGTAAATGGCAGTGGAGGCGGCAGCGGGTCAGGAAGGGCCCCCTGAGCCCCACCACTCTACTTTATACCCACCTCTCCTCTTGGCCACCAGCCTACTCTTTGGGGAGGGGCATAAAAATCTGGCCATAGTTAAAGCTGATTTCAAATGAGGTGAGACAGACTGTTCACAGTAAACTGGGCAAATCTGTTCATGGGTAAAATGACAGATAATCAGTCGGAGGCATTCAAAACAGAATGAGTTAGAGAACCAGTTTGTACTCCGAAGGGACAAGATTTCTACTTGCCATAAAACAATCGTGGACAACTTTTAAAAAAAAAAGAGGTGAGAGATGACATAAAATTAAAAAGGAAAAAGCATACAAAAATGCAAAATGAAAAACTGATCCTGGCAAATGGGAGCGATACAAAGAACATAAAGTGTGACAAAACAGATAGTAAGAGCAACAAAAAGGAAGCATAAAAAGAAACGAGGAAGGGATATCGAAATCAACCCAAACATTTTTACAATTATATTAAGAAAAAAAAGTGGTCAGAAGTAAATGGGTGCCCCTTGAAAACTGATAACTGTGATATTGTCAATGAAAGTAAGGAAATGGCAGACCTGTTGAATAGTTACTTTGCACCCAGTATTTACCGTACAGCAACAGAACAACATGCTGGAAATCACAAGGAAACTAATATTGAATAAGAGAAAGGGGTCTCACCAAAATTAACATAAGCAAAACTACAATAATGAAGAAAATCATGCATCCGAAGAGTGACAAATCCCCAGGGTTTCCATCCAGGGGTTAAGGAAGTAGGTGCAAACATTGCCAATGCCCCTACTATAATCTTCCAAAAGTTCCATCAATTCAGGAACCACACCTTTAGATTGTAAAATTTCACATGCCACAGCACTAAAGAGAATTTAGGGGAAACCAGGGAATTATAGACCGGTTAGCCTACCATCTATATATAATAAAAGCAAAATATTGCAAATGCTGGAAATCTGAAATAAAAACAAGAAATGCTGGAAATACTCAGCAGATCTGGCAGCATCTGTGGGGAGAGAAACAGAGTTAATGTTTCAGGTCAGTAACCCTTCATCAGAACCGGCAAAGGTTAGAAATGTAATAGGTTTTAAGCAAGTAAAGCTGGGGTGGGGCAAGAGATAACAAAAGTAAAGGTGTTGATAGGACAGGGTGACAGAGAATAACTGACTAGAAGGTCATGGAGCAAAGGCAAATGGTCTGTTGAAAGACAAAGCGTTAGTACAGAGGGGATGTTAATGGACAGAAAAATGAACAGCCCCGGCCCAAAGCATAAACAAGAAAAATAAAAATGGGCAGACAGGCACATAGTAAAGAAAAATGAATGATGAAACAAAGTAAAATAAAATAAAAAGTATACAGCAAAAAAAAAACAATAAAAAAGGGGGGCCTGTCATGCTCTGAAATTACTGAACTCAAATGTTCAATCCGGCACACTGTAGCATGCCTAATCGGTAAACCTATGTTGAAATGGCAGGCAACCGGAAGCTCGGGGTCATGCTTTTGGACTGAGCAGAGGTGTTCCGCAAAGCAGTCACCCAGTCTGCGTTTGGTCTTTCCAATGTAGAGGAGACCACATTGTGAGCAGCGAATACAGTATACTAAATTGAAAAAAGTACAAGTAAATCGCTGCTTCACCTGCCTACCATCTAAAGTCTGGAAATTACTAGAGTCTATCATGAAGGATAGAGTGATTCAACACCTTCAAAATTTTCAGCTGATTAGAGAGCACCAGCATGGATTTGTAAAAGGTAGGTCATGCCTGACTAACATCTAATTTTTTTTAAGCAGATGTCGAAAGTAGCGAACAGGGGACTGTCTATGGATGTTATTTATGTGGCCTTCCAGAAGGAATTTGGAATAGTATCTCGGCCATTAGCTAAAGGTGAAGTTCATGGAATTGAAGGCAAATTAGTGACCACATTAGGAGATTGGCTGGGCATCAAAAGACAGACAGTAGGGATAATGGGCAAGTACTCTAATTGGCAGGATGTTACTAGTAGTGTCCCACAGAGGTGTGTGTTGGGGCCTCAACTATTTATCATATTTGAATAACTTAAATGATGGGATGGACAGCTATATAGCCAAATTTGCAGATGACATGAAGATAAGCAGTGTAAATGGAAGTGTAAAATTACAAAAAAAAAGAGATATAGACAGATTAAATGAATGGGCAAAACTGTGGCAAATGGATTTCAATGTAGAGAAATAGGAGTTCATTTACTTTGCACTTAAAACGGTTAGAGCAGGTTAATTTCTAAACAGTGAAAAGCTACAAACAGTAGAGGTCCAGGTTCATAGATCAAAATGTCATGAACAGGGACGTAAAATAATCAAAAAGGCTAACAGAATACTATCTAGAGGACTAGAATGCAAAGGGGTAGAAGTCGTGCTGCAGCTATACAAAGCCCTGGTTAGAGAAAACCTGGGGTACTGTGAGCAGTTTTGGGCATTGTATCTTAAGAAGAATTTTTTGGCCTTGGTGGCAATGCAGTGTAGGTTTACCAGAATTATATCTGGACTCAAAGGGTTAAATTACAAAAAGAAAGGACATTACACAAACTGGGATTGTATTCCCTAGAATTTAGAAGGTTAATGCTGTGATCAAAGTTTACAAGATATTAAGAACAGATACAGTAGATAGAGAGAGAAGCTATTTCCGCTGGTTGGGGCATCTAGGACTAGGGAGCACAGTCTAAAAATTCGAGCCAGACTTTTCAGCAGTGAAATTAAGAAACACTTTTACATACAAAGGGTGGCAAGCTCTGCAAACAGAAATTGATGTTACATCAATAGTTAATTTAAAAACTGAGATTTATAAGTTTTTGCTTTCCAAAGGTATTAAAGAATATGAGGCAAAGTTGGTTATACTGTGTTAAGTCACAGATCAGCCATGATCTCACTGAATGGTGGAACAAGCTCGAAGGGCTAAATGGCCGACTCTTGTTTCCATGATATTTCCAATGAGATTGCGAAATGTTTTCATCTGCTATCTTGAAATCTTGAGCTGTGAAGATCATTACTTGCCTGGTTTCAAGCACTTCCCCCACTTTCTGTCATTTACATAGTCAGTAGTTGTAGCGCACCATTCCTCTTCGCCATTTCCGTCAGTGGTACATTCGTAATACCAATTTTTTCCATACTTGAATGGGAAGACACAGGGCTTTCCATAAGCAGTTCCTTCAGTTGTGTAAATCTCTGTGGCAAGAAATATAAATGAATAAACTGTAGAAGTGTATCGAGATGCATTAACTTAGCTTTATATATTTGCTAAAAGGAACTATATTACATAAATACAACTTAGCTTAGACCTGGTTAATGTAATGAGTTTTTATGTTTTCTGATGCAACATGAGATACGTGGAGTCCAGTTAGTTAAAGATCTCAAACATGATTATTTACAGCTAGATTATATACAGTACAGAGCTAACTATTTAAAAAGAACCTTACTCTGGGTGTTACCGTTGCAGAGACACTCTAGTTCTGAGTCACATGACTGCGTCCTGGTACTCGGATCATTAGCATACTAAGATCTTAAAGGTCATCACTCTTAAAAGGCAATCATACAACATACCCCTTCTTTCCAAAAGGGAAGTCTCATATGCCAAAAAGTAAAAACACAAAATTAACACCAAAACTAGCTGTACAGGATATAGATTATAAAATTTACAAGTATAGAGGCTCAAAAGTCCATATATCGTTTTGGTGGCTTGCCAACTCTTGCTCAGAGAATTTGCGTCTTATCTGTTGCTGTTATTTCTGAAATTTCTCCCTCTCTGCATTCAGTTTCTATTGCTCTGCCTTCAGCCTGCTAATATACTCTGTTGCTTTTCTCATGACGACCACTTTTGAGGCCTTGTTATTCTTGGAAAACTCCAGCACCTCATCTCAAAGAGCCAACAGACAATGCTTCAACTCATTCCTCCTCTGCCTCTTCAGGACACTGTGTCCATTGCCTCTCCTCGCCATTTGTGTCTGAAAGCCTGGGGCTCAAGATCGAGGACTTGATAGGGGAGGAGGACTTGGCCTCATGGAGGTACCGGTCAGTTTTGGTTCGTTGTACTGGCGGTTCTCTAGAGAGCAGAGGAGAAGGCGTGGCATAGTTGTGCTGTTGCTGGGTTTCCAGACTACACCTTTTGATGCTGGCCAGAGTCTATGAGCGGGTTCGGTCCTTGGAGATTTCCCCTTGGCAATGCTTTTGTGCATAGTTATGACGTTGAGGTCCTGACACACTGGTAGTCCTGCCACTGCTGGTCCGTTTGTGTCTGCTAGGTAGAACATTCGTGGTTTCTATGCCGACTTGCTGCATTGCATTATTAGCGTGCCACTACAAGGAATGGGTGACCTGTTATATACAGATAGCTTGGCAGTTGTCAGTTTTATCATTGATTTCCAACAACTCTGGTACATACCTTTGAGTATTTGGACCGATAGGATATTTGCACTAGCGCCGGTCTCAACCTTGACCAAGTGTCCGTTTGCCTGCTTTCTTTGGGCACATGATGTTAGTAGTGGCGAAAGCTTTCGGTTGTTTGACTTCATCAACATGATGGGTCAGGTTCACAAAGTGCAACGCCTGTTTGTCTTCTGGCTGAGAATTGCTCCTCGTTGAGTCTCAACTCAGGTCTGTTTCGCTGTGGACTTCATATATCGGCTTGTGTTTACGCAGGTCTCTAGCGCTCTCCTTGCTGCTGTTGCTGCACCTGTCTGTTTGTCTGTGCCCTGCTGCAACTTCTGGCCGCGTCTTTGGAGCGAGAATTCCTCCATAGGTGGGCCCAGTTTCCATTTGCACTGCACGCCTTGCACATGTCTTGAAATGCAGAACAACTTCGCTGCGAGTGGGACAAACCATACTTACCACAGTTTGCTTACTCCTTTCAACCTGATTATTGTGCCGATGGTGTTGCCTACAGGTGCTGTTGTCCAGCTACAATGGCTTCGTATTTCCTGCTACCTTCCAGCAGCGCATCACTGCTGTGGCCTTTTATCCCAAAAGGTCTTTCTGAAATGCTTCAATGGGTGTCGATACAATCACTAGCTCCATTATTCAATTTAACAGCTCAGTTTCTGAGAAGTCGCATTCGTTGCCCTTACTACAGCATCTACTAATGTTCTGGTCGATTGATTCCTGTGGCTGTTACCCGTAGGACATCAATTCCAGGTGGTGAATTCAAAAATTCATTCAATTGGATTTGATCTTCTATCACTTTCCATATCTTTGCGGTCCTCTTCAGATAAGCCAGAAGTATTGATTCCGAGTAATCCCTCATTTCCAACTGCTATTAGTATTTTTATAGCTTGCTTTTCTCTCTCTAGTCTTACTTGGTCTGTAAAGCACAACTGCATTCTTTGTTTGAACAGTCGGAACACAGATAGGATACCCAAGGCCTTCCAATTAATGCTGGGAAATTTGGTATCCATATTCCTGCTGTTCTTTTGCTTAAAACTTGCTTTAGGACTTGGCTCTGTAACCCTACATCGTTTCCCATTTAAGAAGCTCTGTTGTTCAAAGTAGCTGCTTTTATTAACAGGAGCAGGTATTTGCTACTGCAAGTGCCTCCAGCACTTAAGCCTGTTCTATTTACTCAGCTGCTCAAGGGGCAGTTCAGTCGCTTTTTTTTTTGCTAGAGTTTGTTTATGTTCTTCATGCTCAATTGGGTTAATGGGGTTTTTTTTAAACTTTGGCTGCATGGATGAAGACTCTGCAGTGATCTGGGTTTTCCCACAATTTTTCTTAATGGACATGTCCTGTAATGGCGCCGACCTTGGTCAGCTTGAGAAAAGAGTTGGGTCTTTTGAAAAAACAGATCTTTTGAAGGCCTTCAAAGTTTTTTCTTAAAAAAAAGCAGTATCCCTCGCCCGTTGGCACAATGACTCACCCGATTTACTTGCAGCCTGTGTTCTGTGCTCTGTCTTCTGCAGCTGGAGACAAGTTCTTTTTTCACTGTTTGAGCCAGTTTTCTTTTTGAACTTTCTCTCTAATGGCTATCGGAAGGTCATTTTCAAGGCTGTTTTAACCATGATCTTCAACCTCAGACTTTGTCTTCTCATCACAGCTGTCACCATATAATGAGTTATTTTGTGTTGTCTGATTCAATATAAATGAGATGCGTGGAGTCCAGTTAGCTGAAGATCTCAAAAAGGTTTATTTACAGCTTGGCTATTATATACAGTACAGAGCTAACTATTGACAGAACCTTACTCTGGATGTTACAGTTGCAGAGAGACTCTGGCTCCAAGTCATAAGATTGTGCCTTGGTACTTGGCTCATTAGCATACTAAGATCTTAAAGGCACATCACTCAAAAAGCAACCATACAACAGCTAAGTAAAGGAATTACACTGCATTTTCCACCAGTGGCATTCAGGTTTCCTGCAAATCTCTAAATTAGTCTTTAAAGAAGAAAATCACTGCTGTGCATGGTGGGCCACTTTGATTTCCAAAATTTCAGTCTTTCTCAGGTTAAGCAGCTGTTAAAATAACAAGTTCCGGGCAGGACATAACTTCTTGAAAAGTTATGGCACATTTTCACGAGAAGCAACAGTGAAGGTTTTACCAAACCTTCAGTGGCCCAACACCATACCGAAACTACAAAATTAGATATAGCACATTATAAAACAAAGAACTCCCAAGAGAAACCTGCCCAATTCCTCAGGATATGTTCAAACAAAAGGGAAGGTATCTCCATCTTTTTTTAAACCAGCAGCTGCAGTGACAGGACATCCCCCTCAATTTCAACAGAAGTTGAAATTACTGCCAATATTTAGCAAAACAAAAGGCTCAGTTGTCTGAATACGTTTCACGACAAAACAAGTGGGAACTTCTAAAATGAAAGCTGCAGCTGCTTGATATGCCAATCACATGACCTCTGCATTTCTACATGATTAAAAATCAGAACATAAAGCAGTACACCCACTTAAAGATATTTCACCTTCAACCAGTGCTAAATAAACAGATTATTAAAAAAACTATTCCAACAATTCCTAAAGTTATAATAAACCTGAAATACCACAAATTATATATTCCCATTTAGTCGAAGCCTTCCTTTATTTTATAAACAAAAACAAATACTGGAAACACTCAGCAGATCAGGTAGCATTTGTGGAGAGAATAGAAGAGTCGATACTTCGGATGTGGGCCCTTCATTAGAATTGGAAGATATTACAGATAAACAGCATCTAAAAAAAAACAAAAAGGATGGGGGAGAAACACAACCAGGTTTACTTCTTAGTCTGTGACAAGTTACCTGATCTTCATGGAGATGATGTTGAGTGTTGCTATTGGCTTCAGTGGCCAAGTGAAAATTGGCCAGGCTTGCTGCTCCTGCTTGCTGTCCAGCAAACTCCTGATGCAAGTGTGCATGTTGGGTCACTACAGGGGTGAGTTCAGCTGTAATGCAGTTTAACAGCTTGCTGGCGTTCACTATCTCAGCTGATGCATGAAAAATGGCTGCTTGGACAGCGTGGCAAGGCACCTGCCACCTGTAGAACCATACCCCAATAAAGATTTAATGTTCTTTGGGAAAGTCATCAATCATATTCCAAAACTATCCATTTATTCCTGCATTATATATTTTTCGCATCTTATCTATTGTTACCATAACAACAACAATTTTCTCTTTATTGCCACACAGCATTTCTAGCACAGAGGCTGGATCAGTTGCTGCCCAGGGCTTGCCACGGCTATCCAACTGACTGGATGATGACCTTCTAGCCTTTTAATGTTGCAAAATGGGACACTCCAGCGAACAGATTTATCAAATTGTCAGCCTTGTTTATAAATCCTTCCATTGCCTCAACCCACTATCTATGCAGTAATCTTTGCATCACACAAGTGCCAGGCAATGACTATCTCAAACAAGAAAAGAATCCAACCATCTCCCCTTGATGTTCAACAACATTACCATTACTGAATCTCCTACCATCAACAACTATTGACCAGAAACTGAACTGGACCAGCCACATAAATGCTGCGGCTACAAGAGCAGGTCAGCGACTGGGAATTCTGCAGTGAGTAACTTACCTCCTGACTCCCCAATATCTGCCCACCATCTACAAGGCACGTCAGGAGTGTAATGGAATACTCTCCACTTGCATGGATGGGTGCAGCTCCAACAACACTCAAGAAGCTTGACACCATCCAGGACAAAGCAGCCCACTTGATTTGCATCCCATCCACCACCTTCAACATTCAACAGTGTGTACCATCTAAAAGATGCACTGCAATAACTCACCAAGGCTCCTTTGACAGCGCCTTCTAAACCTGCGACCTTTACCACCTAGAAGGCCAAGGGAAGCAGATGTATGGGAACACCACTACTGCAAGTTCCCCTCCAAGCCATACACCATCCTGACTTGGAACTATATATTACCATTTATTCACAGTCACTGAGTCAAAGTCCTGGAACTTCCTTCCTAACAGCACGGTTGGTGAACCTACACCCCAAAGAATGCAGCAGTTCAAGCAGGCAGCTCACCACCACCTTCTTAAGGGCAATTAGGGATGGACAATAAATGCTGACCTAGCCAGCAATGCCCACATCCCACAGACAAATACAAAAAGCCTCTCAACTCTGAACAGTTTTTTTTTTTAAAAGGTCGTGTGAGATGGACCAAAACAGAGGGGATTAGGAAGGTAATTCCAAAGTGCAGGGACTTGATGGTTCAAGGCTTTGATGAAGGGGAAGCAGAGAACATACAGTAGGCCACCAAAAGATGCAAGCTGGGACGTAGTGTTGTTCCACCTGACCCACAATTAGTGCTGTAAATACACTTATCTTCCCCTGAAGCTGTCCTCCCCTCCCATCAGCTTCCCAAAGCCTGGTAAACCCAGTCAGCCACTGTCAAACCTGTAAAACAGGTTAGATCAGAGGCTCCCAGCCTTATTAAAATATTTAAATTACCCACCTGCTTCTTGCGAGCAGCTTGGCTGCCCGTCCCTCGTCTTGCTAAACCCTGAAGTAGGTGGGCCGGAGTCAAGTTTCAGATTTTAAAAAATTGAATATCAGAGTTGACTCCAAATGACCTGTTTTTAGGTGTTAAAATTCAGCCCGATGTTGTACCCATGGGGGGAGACCAAAACTGGGAGCCAGAAATTAGGTAGTCATCAATAAATCCAATAAGAAATTCAGGAGAAAACTCTTTACCCAGACTGTGGAAGGCATGTGAGGTGAATAGCATAGAAACCTTTAAAGGAGAAGTTAAATAAACACATGAAGTAGTAAGGAAAAGGAGGTTATGCTGATAGGGTTAGATGAAGAGGTGTAGGAGGAGGCTTGTGTAAAGCATTAGCCAGTTGGGCTGAGTGGCCTTTTTTGTGCTGTACATTCTATGTACTATATGTAACAGACAAGAAAATAAAATGATGTCCTGTAAAGAGCTTTACTGGAAAACCTTATCCTTCCTACTGTCTGATTCTAATATCACTTGTCAGTTAACTATTTCCTATTTTTCACAAGCATTTTGCAGATCAGTCTCTCTTCTTGTGTGCAAGTATATTCGTGAGAGCAACCGCATATCTTTTCACACACTTCCCTTTGTTCCTTTTTAAATGCTGTTCATCTGTGATATATTCCAGTTTTCACAAAAGGTCCACACCCATCATGTTGACTGCTTTGTCTTCTCCACAGATACTGCCTGACCTGCTCAGCATTTTCAGCTTTTCTTTACTTCCAATTCATATCTTCCACCTAAGTTAAACTACAGCCACATTGACAAGTGATTATCAGGTGGAGCCAGCACAACACCTGAAAAACCATCACGTATTGTAAATATCATTGACATTCTGAAACTGTTTTATCAACATACTCGCCCAATCTGACGCTGAAGCTGGTAGAACTGGTTCAGTGAGTAAATTTGACATAGCCAGGAAAGGTGGGTCACACACACAGAGCTCTGTGGTTTCACAACAAATCAACTCTAGCGATAAAAACAGAAAGTGCTGGAAATACACAGCAGGTCAGGCAACGTCTGTGGAGAGAGAAGCAGAGTTAACGTTTCAGGTCTGTGACCTTTCATCAGAACAGGCAAAGGTTAGAAAAGAATTAGGTTTTAAGCAAGTGAAGGGGGTGGGGGTGGGGCGAAAGAAAACAAAAGGGAAGCTGTGTGATAGGGCAGGAGAGATTAAATAACAAAGCTGTCCTGGGACAAAGGCAAAGAGTGTGTTAATGCTTATGGTGAAAGACAAAGCATTAGTCCAGAGAGAGTGTTAATAATGAACAGCTCTATCTACATGAAAAACAGGCGCATGGTTAGAAAATAAAATAAAATAAAAATATAATATAAAATATTAAAAGGCCAGTCATGCTCTGAAGTTGTTGAACTCAAAGTTCAGTCTACAAGGCTGTAGAGTGCCTAATCGAAAGATGAGGTGCTGCTCCTTGAGCTTGCGTTGATGTTCACTAGCACACTGGAGCAGGCCAAAGACAGAAATGTTGGCATGAGAGCGGGGGTGTGGTGTTGAAATGGCAAGCAACCAGAAGCTCAGGGATCATGCTTTCGGACTGAGTGGAGCTGTTCCTCAAAGCAGTCACCCAATCTGTCTTTGGTCTCACCAATATAGAGGCGACCGCATTGTGAGCGGCGAATACAGTATACTAAATTGAAGGAAGTAGAGGTAAATCACTGCTTCACCTGGAAGGAGTGCTTGGGGCCTTGGATGGTGAGGAGAGAGGAGGCAAAAGGGCAGGGATTACACCTCCTGCGATTGCATGGGAAGGTGCTGTGGGAAGGGGACGAGGATGGGGATGATGGAGGAGTGGACCAGGGTGTCACGGAGAGATCGATCTCTTTGGAATGCTGACAGGGGAAGGGAAGGGAAGATATATTTGGTGGTGGCATCATGCTGGAGGTGCTGGAAATGGAAGAGGCTCTAGTGATGACAGACAGAACAGTAAGGCAACATATTTTAAGACTAAGGTGGGGTCTCTATGACAATGATTTTTGAAAAAATTTTCATGGGTTGTGGACCACAGTGGCAAGCATTTATTGCCCATTTTAAGTACCCTTGAAAAGGTGGTGAACCCCTTCTTGAACCGCTGCAGACCAAGTAGTAGTACACCCACAGTGCTGAGAGAGTGTTCCACGATTTTGACACAGCAACCATAAAGGAACGGCGATATATTTCCAAGTCAGGATGGCACGTGACTTGGAGGGGAACTTGAAGCAGTGGTGTTCCCTTGCACCTTCTCCCCTTGTTCTTCTAGGTGATAGAGGCCACAGGTTTGGAAGGTGCTGTCGAAGGAGCCTTGGCAAGTTACTGCACTGCATCTTGTAGATGGTACTGCTATGGCCACGTTGTTGGCGGGGGGCCGGGGGTTTGGGTGGTTCCCACTGTTCAACTCCTACCTGATTGCAGCAAGTGTGTTTTGTTATTAAGGTTTTAACCCCTTTGTGTTTTATTTGTCAAATAAACGGACAGCAACAGGTTTTCTTGCAGGTTTAAAACAGAAAATCAATTATTTATTGATCAATATGCCTTATCCCGAAATATCGCAACCACATCTATTCTCTCACACACGTAAACGAAAAAGCAGATATAGAGAAGAAAAGGGGTAAGAGGGTTTTAGTGGGGATAGGTTTTAGAATGAGGATCACGGTAAACTTGTTGAATTCTCTTGGAAGTCAATTTCTCATTGGTTGCAGCCTTGAGGTATTTGTAGATTTTTCTATTGGTTGAAAGTTCAGCTGAAGACAGTGGATCACTTCTACTTCACTGCTGTATAAAAAGTGTAGATATAGTATTCTACAGTAGGGCACATCCCTCTGGTTTGCTAGAAACAAGATTCTTGGAGACTGCTCCCTGGGTCTCTCTCTAGGCTGCCTTTTAAAAGGTAAAAATGTATCACATCTCAACTCTGCTGGAAGACAGGTATTTTCTTCTCTGTAGGGCAGCACAGTGGCGCAGTGGTTAGCACCGCAGCCTCACAGCTCCAGCGACCCGGGTTCAATTCTGGGTACTGCCTGTGTGGAGTTTGCAAGTTCTCCCTGTGTCTGCGTGGGTTTCCTCCGGGTGCTCCGGTTTCCTCCCACATGCCAAAGACTTGCAGGTTGATAGGTAAAATTGGCCATTAGCAATTGCCCCTAGTATAGGTAGGTGGTAGGGAAATATAGGGACAGGTGGGGACGTGGTAGGAATATGGAATTAGTGTAGGATTAGTATAAATGGGTGGTTGATGGTCGGCACAGACTCGGTGGGCCGAAGGGCCTGTTTCAGTGCTATATCTCTAAACTAAACTAAACTAGTAATCGATAATTGCCTAGGACATAGTTACTTCACCTTCTTTGTTTCAGAAGAACCCATTCAATTCAGAAATGTCACTTGATGGGTTCAATAAATCAGTTACAAAGTTTCCACTTCACACCTTCTTTGTTTCAGGAGTGTCCATTTAATTCAGAAATATTTCAGGATGGTGTAGAATGGGTGCAATTAATATCTCAACTTTGAAGATATTCCTTTGTCCCTCTCAGACAGTTTGAATATACAAAGGCTAAATCTTTTAACCTTTGGTGGCCATTTTGGAGTACATTGTTCACTTCTTAAAAAATCAATTTTAATAACTCTTCAGTTTTGGTCCATAACTTTTCATTGTCACATATCTTGTATGTGTGACAGTATGCACTGCTGCCACTGTGCGCAGGTAGTGGAGAGAGTGACTGTTTAAGTTTGTGGATGGGGTGCCAATCAAGCAGGTTGCTTGGTCCTCGATAGTGTTAAGCTTCTGGAATGTTGTTGGAGCCGCACTGTCCAGGAACTAAAGGTACACATCACAGAATTCAGAGTTAAGAGGTGATAATTGCACCCATTCTACACCATCCTGAAATATTCCTGAATTAAATGGATTCTCCTGAAATAAAGAAGGTGTGAAGTGGAAACTTTGTAACCGGATTTATTCTCATCTTGAACCCATCAAGAGAGACACTTCTGAATTGAATGGTTTCTTCTGAAACAAAGAAGGTGAAGTAACTATTTCCTAGCCTCTGATCTGTTCTTGTAGCCACAGTGTATCGCTGGTCCAGGTAAGTTTCTGGTCAATGGTAAGCCCCAAGATGTTGCTGGTGGGGGAATAGGTCAGTGATGGCAATCCATTGAATGTCGAGGGAAAGTGATTAAATTCTTTTGTTGAAGGAGGTCATTACCTGACATTTGTGGGGAACAAGATTTTACTTACCACTTATTAGCCCAAGCCTGTATATTGTCCAGGTCTCACTGCACGTGGGTGTGGACTACTTGATTATCTGAGGAGTTGCAAATGGGACTGAACACTGTGCGATCAGCAGCAAATATCCCCACTTCTGACCTTATGGAGGGAAGGACATTGATGAAGCAGTTGAACATGGTTCGACCCACGACACTGCCCTGAGGAACTTCTGCAGCAATGTCCTGGGGCTGAGGGGATTGGCATCCAATAACCACAACCATCTTCCTTTGAGCTGGGTAGGACTCCAGCTAGAGAGTTTTCTCCTCGATTCCCATTGACTTCAATTATACTTGGGCTCCTTGATGCCACACTCTGCCTTGATGTCAAGGGCAGTCACTCTCACCTCAGCTCTGGAGTTCAGCTCTTTTGTACATGTTTGGACCAAGATTGTAATGGAGGTCTGGAGCCGAGTGACCCTGGTGAACCCAAACTGAGCAGGTTATTGGTGAGTAAGTGCTGCTTGATGGAAATTGTCTTCAACAATGCTATCACTTTACTGATGATTGAAAGTAGGCCGATGGAGCAGTAATTTTCTGGATTGGATTTGTCCTGCTTTTTGTGCACACGATATACCTGGGCAATTTTTCACATAGATAGATGCCAGTGTTGTAGCTGTACTGGAACAGCTTGGCTAGGGTCGCGGCTAGCTCTGGAGCAGAAGTCTTCAGTATTACAGCCAGCATATTGTCAGGGCCTATAGCCTTTGTTGCACCCAGTACCTTCAGCCATTTCTTGATATCATGTGGAATGAACTGAAAGATTGACATCGCTGATGCTAGAAACTTCAGCAGGAGGCATCGATGGATCATGTACTTAGCACTTCTGGTTGAAGATTGTCTTTTGCACTATGCTGAAGTATTTGGAACCAACATGCTGGACTCTACCATCATTGAGGATAGGGATGTTTGTGGAGTCTCCTCGTCAAGTTGGTTGTTTAATTGCTCACCACCATTCACGACTGTACCTTAAATGACTAGGACTGGATATGACAGGACTGCAGAGCTTTAATCTGATCCATTTGTTGTGGGAGCCAAGTGCATTGGAATAAAGTGCAAGATGCTCTGTGATTTCACACTCCCCCTCTTTCCAGGAGGTGGTACATGAAACACAATTGGGAACAAAAATATTCAGTGGTGTCCTCGTGGCCACTGGGCACAAAGAATGGGAACATGCCCTCAATGAGGAAGTCAGAGTGGAAAAAAATAGGATCAGAACCTTTTTGGCTAGCACTTGGAGTTTGGGTAAGGTATTTCCTGTCTTATTTGGTTACTTTCCTGTGTGCTTGTTGCAGAGGGAGCTGCAACTTCTATTTTTGGGTCATGTGCTGGATTCCACAGTGCAATTTTGGGAAGAAATCAGTGTCCAGTTTCAGAATGAATAATCCCCTTGTTGGCTCTCTTTGCCTCTCCAGAAATGGTTTCTTCCCCCTACTGTACCAAGATGGTCTTTCCCCACTGGTTGCTGTCACCCCCCTGCCTGACCAATGCCACAACTTCCCCATGCCAAAAATCTGTGTTTCCCATCCATCTGGCACGGAGGAAATCCCAGAAGGATGTGTCTGGGCATTGGCACTAAGCTGTAAATGTTTCAACTGCACTTTTCTCATTATAAATGGTTTAAGCGAATACTTAACTCACTTATGCCAATTCCCGATCATGTCATATGACAACTTTGGGATGTCCCCTCCTGGGGAAGTGCCAATACACTAAAAACAGCATGCACTTAAACAGTGCTTGGGAAATTATTTTGTAAATTTCCCTGGTAAGGGAGGGGGAATTCATAAAGATTTTTGATCTCCTTTCTCCCCACTCCTACCCTAGCTACCCCAAGCATCCACAAACAGTTTCTTCTTCCCAAACTTCCCACAAGAAAACCCCAATTGCTGCATTTCTACTTGCATCCTGGAACAGACTATAAAGGTCTCAAAAACACATTCGTTATCTTAGTAAGTGTGTAGCCAGAACTTCTAGCAAGTTCTTGGTCATTCCCCAGCACTTGAGACAAAAGACAAGGCACACGATTCATTACATAGTTAAACATATAATCACCTCCAAAATCACCAATTTACAACATATGAATGTGTGTGGATACACTCATTTAACCTGTAGGTTTCAGGTGAGGGGAAATTTAGAAAGTTTAAAGGAAAAGGACAAGACACCAAAGCAGGGTAGCAATATGGGTAATGACAACCAGATTGTGACAGGAAGGGACAGTGCATACAAATATAGTACACCAGCAAACAGGGTCAGAATAGGGAAAAATGGCAAAAAGACAGAATTCTAGGCTCTTTATCTGAATGTACATAGCATTCATAAGAAAGATGAATTGATGGCACAGATAGAAATAGATGGGTATGATATGATATGATAGCCATTACAGAGACTTGATTGCAAGGTGAGCTAGGCCAAGAACTGCATATTCAAGGCTATTTGACATTTCAAAAGGATAGGAAGAAAGGAAAAGAAAAAGGAGGTGGGGTAGCTCTACTAACATAGGATGAGATCAGTACAGTCGTGAGAAATGATCATGCCTTGGAAGATCAAGATGTAGAATCAGTTTGGGAGGAGTTAAGGAATAGCAAGGGAAAGAAGTAACTGGTGGGAGTAGTTTGTAGGCCCCTAACAGTAGCTACACTGTAGAATGTGCATCAAGAAATAATGGGCGCTTGCAAGAAAGGTACTGCAACAATCATGGGCAATTTTAATCTTCATATAGATTGGACCTATCAAATTGGCGAAGGTAGCCTGGAAGAGGAGTTCATAGTGTATTCGGGACAGTTTTTTTTTTTAAGAACAATACCAGCGACCAGGCTATTTTAGACCTGGTAATGTGTAATGAGACAGGATTAATTCAATGATCTCATAGTAAGGGACCCTCTCTGGAAGAGAGATCATAACATGATAAATTACACTCTCAGTTTGAGGGTGAGAAACTTGGGGCTGACACTAGTACCTTAAACTTAAATGAAGGCAATTACAAAGGTACAAAGACAGAGTTGGCTAAAAAGAACTGAGAAAATAGGTTAAAAGGCAATACAGTAGATAAGCAGTGGCAGATATTGTTTAGAGTTATGAAATATCTCCTCAAAAGATATATTCTATTGAACAAGAAAGACTCTACGAGAAGAATGGCTAAGTTAGTTAAGGATGGTAACAAATTGAAAGAAAAGGTGTACAATTCTGCAAAGATTAATGGTAGACCAGAAGATTGGGAAACATTTTAGAAACCAGCAAAATAATTTTTTTTTTTAAAAAAAAGAGTAAATAGAATGAGAGTAAACTCGCAAGAAATATAACAGACAGCAAGAGCTTCTACAAGAAAAAAAAGTGGCTGAAGTAAACGGTGTTTGCTTACAGGACGAGACTGGGGAATTAATACTGGGAAACAAGGACATGGCAGACACTTTGAACAAATATTTTGTATCTGTTGTCACAGTAGAAGACACTAAAAGCATCCCAATAATAGTAGAAAATCAGGGGGTAAAAGAGAGTGAGGAACTTAAAACAAATCACTAGAGAAAAAGTACTAGGAAAACTAATGGGACTAAAGGCTGACAAGTCCCCTAGACCTGATGGCCTGCAAAGAAATGGCTAGAGATAGTGGATGCATTGGTTGTAATCTTCCAAAATTCTCTAGGTTCTGGAAAGGTCCCAGTGGACTGGAAAACCACAAATGTAATGTCCCATTCAAGAAAGGGAGACAGAAAGCAGAAAACTATAGGCTAGTTAGCCTAACATCTGTCATTGGGAAAATGCTGGAATCCATCGAGGAAGTAGCAGCAGGACATTTCAAAAATCATAATACAAATCAAGCAGAGTCAACATAGTTTTATGAAAGAGAGATCATGTTTGAGTATGTAGCTTCAGGGGTGGATTAAGAGAAACCAATAAATGCAGCATATCTGGATTTCCAAAAGGCATTTAAAAAGGTGTCCCATAAAAGGTCACAAGACAAGATAAGAGCTCATGATATTGGGGGGTAATATTAGTTAGCCACTCCTCTATCCAAGCTAACAGAAAACAGTCAGGATAAATGGGTCATTTTCAGGGATGCCACAGGGATCAGTGCTGGGGCCTCAACTATTTACAATCTATATTAATGAAGGGTGAAGGGACAGAGGGTATTGTAGCCAAATTTGCTGACCATACAAAGGTAGTGGGGAAAACAAGTTGTGAGGAGGACACAGACTGCAAAGCGATACAGATGGTTAAGGGAGTTTGCAAAAATTTGGCAGATGAAGTATAATGGGGGAAAATGTGAGGTTATCCACACAATGGGCTGAATGGCCTCTTTCTATGTAACTTTTCTATGGTTCCATGGTTCTAACAGAAAAACAAAACATTTAAATAGAGACAACAGAATGCTGTGATACAGAGGGATCTGGATGTCCTCGAACATGAAACAGAAAAGGTTAGCATGCAGGTACAGCAAGTAACAAGGAAGGCAAATGGAATGTTGGCCTTTATTTAAGGGAATGGAGTATAAAAGTAGGGAAGTCTTGCTACAATTGTACAGTGCGTTGGTGAAACCACATTTACAGTACTGCATACAGTTTTAGTCTCATTTAAAGGAGGGATATACTTGCATTGGAGGCAGTTCAGAGAAGACTCACTAGGCTAATTCATGGGATAAAAGGTGTTGTCTTATGAGGAAAGGTTGAGCAGGTAGGGCCTATACTCACTGGGCTTTAGCAGAATGAGAGGTGATTTTATTGAAACATACAACATTCTGAGGGGACTTAACAGGGTAGATGCTGAGAGGATGTTTCCCCTCATGGGGGAAAATCTAGAACTAGGGGGCACAGTTTCAGAATAAGGGGTCTCCCATTTAAGATGGACACGAGGAGGAATTTGTTCTCTCAGGAGGGTCACTATTCTTTGGAATTCTCAACCCCAGAGAACAGTGTCATTAAAATGTTCAAGGCCGAGTTAGACAGATTTTTGATTGACAAGGGAGTCTAGGGTTACGGGAGGCAGGCAGGAAACTGGAACGGAGGCCATGATCAGGTCATGATCTTATTAAATGGCAGATGTTATGATCCTGGTGGGGTTTTTTTTCAGGAAGTTTGCGGTGTGTCTTTAAGTCAGCAAAGGACCAGTACTGCTTTAAGAACAAGCAAGCCTCAGAAGTTATCAAGACGGTGCATTCTGGTTGCTGTTGAGACTGAACCAACCAATTTCAGCTAGTGCATCCTGGTTTCCTTGGATACAGCCACTCAGACGAAGTTAAATATACAATGTTGTAATTAATTTTTAAAACTAGCTGAAAAACTGGCTTTTGACAGACACGGACTATCTGCCAGCATATAATGAAGGAAATAGGAGAGCTCACCCTCTGTCGGATTAAACTCTATTTATTATACACTCTCAAAATTTTAAAGTAGCTTCAAGCCAGATTAATTTCTTAAAATAACCAATTACTTTAACTACTGAACTGTAATTGCTGAATTCATCGCTGTAGAAGAAGAGCATCACTTCAACGGCTGAATTAGACTGCTGACTATCCTACTGTTGAAAAACATTTTATCCCCCCCAATCGGATGGCTGCGAGGATTTCAAGCAACCTTCGAATGTTCCACATTGGAAGATTCCACTTCGGGAGGAGTGTAAATCTGCAAGGACTTTGTTACTTTTTAAAAACAATGTTGTTTATATCTTAGTAGTGTTTAAGAATTCAGTTTTCTCTAATCAACAGTTCATTTGTTCATCTAAAGATACCTGATTTGGTTCGCCTCATTCAGGGTTAATAGATGGTTCAATTCAGCTATGGTTTTCTTGAATTTGGAAGCTTTAAAGTGATATGTTAGGCAATCTGTGGAGGGACAGGACTGAATTGACTGTTTCTCACACCACAATCAGAATCATATATTTTCTTTATGGGCTTTGACTTGAGTCATAACACAAAGGACAGCATTACCCCTGAAATAATCAAGAGTGCCAAGCCTGCTATACTCTCAGCACTACATGAACAGCTATGCCTGTGCTGGGACGAGGGAGCAGTACCCCAGGACATGCGCGATGCCAACATCATCACCCTCTATAAAAACAAAGGTGACCGCGGTGACTGCAACAACTACCGTGGAATCTCCCTGCTCAGCATAGTGGGGAAAGTCTTTGCTCGAGTTGCTCTGAACAGGCTCCAGAAGCTGGCCGAGCGCGTCTACCCTGAGGCACAGTGTGGCTTTCGTGCAGAGAGATCGACTATTGACATGCTGTTCTCCCTTCGTCAGATACAGGAGAAATGCCGTGAACAGCAGATGCCCCTCTACATTGCTTTCATTGATCTCACCAAAGCCTTTGACCTCGTCAGCAGACGTGGTCTCTTCAGACTACTAGAAAAGATCGGATGTCCACCAAAGCTACTAAGTATCATCACCTCATTCCATGACAATATGAAAGGCACAATTCAACATGGTGGCTCCTCATCAGAGCCCTTTCCTATCCTGAGTGGTGTGAAACAGGGCTGTGTTCTCGCACCCACACTTTTTGGGATTTTCTTCTCCCTGCTGCTTTCACATGCGTTCAAATCCTCTGAAGAAGGAATTTTCCTCCACACAAGATCAGGGGGCAGGTTGTTCAACCTTGCCCGTCTAAGAGCGAAGTCCAAAGTACGGAAAGTCCTCATCAGAGAACTCCTCTTTGCTGACGATGCTGCTTTAACATCTCACACTGAAGAATGCCTGCAGAGTCTCATCGACAGGTTTGCGTCTGCCTGCAATGAATTTGGCCTAACCATCAGCCTCAAGAAAACGAACATCATGGGGCAGGATGTCAGAAATGCTCCATCCATCAATATTGGCGACCACGCTCTGGAAGTGGTTCAAGAGTTCACCTACCTAGGCTCAACTATCACCAGTAACCTGTCTCTAGATGCAGAAATCAACAAGCGCATGGGTAAGGCTTCCACTGCTATGTTCAGACTGGCCAAGAGAGTGTGGGAAAATGGCGCACTGACACGGAACACAAAAGTCCGAGTGTATCAGGCCTGTGTCCTCAGTACCTTGCTCTACGGCAGCGAGGCCTGGACAACGTATGCCAGCCAAGAGCGACGTCTCAATTCATTCCATCTTCGCTGCCTTCGGAGAATACTTGGCATCAGGTGGCAGGACTATATCTCCAACACAGAAGTCCTTGAAGCGGCCAACATCCCCAGCTTATACACACTACTGAGTCAGCGGCGCTTGAGATGGCTTGGCCATGTGAGCCGCATGGAAGATGGCAGGATCCCCAAAGACACATTGTACAGCGAGCTCGCCACTGGTATCAGACCCACCGGCCGTCCATGTCTCCGTTATAAAGACGTCTGCAAACGCGACATGAAATCGTGTGACATTGATCACAAGTCGTGGGAGTCAGTTGCCAGCATTCGCCAGAGCTGGCGGGCAGCCATAAAGACAGGGCTAAATTGTGGCGAGTCGAAGAGACTTAGTAGTTGGCAGGAAAAAAGACAGAGGCGCAAGGGGAGAGCCAACTGTGCAACAGCCCCAACAAACAAATTTCTCTGCAGCACCTGTGGAAGAGCCTGTTACTCCAGAATTGGCCTTTATAGCCACTCCAGGCGCTGCTTCACAAACCACTGACCACCTCCAGGCGCGTATCCATTGTCTCTCGAGATAAGGAGGCCCAAAAGAAAAGAAAAGAATAACACAAAGCAGGCTCGAGGAGCCAAATGGCCTACTCCTGCATCTATTTATATTTTTATGTTTGTATGGTAGAACCCCCAAAGTAATCCAGCCAGATCGGTCAAAGGAAAAAGTCAGTTATATACTAGATATAGTCAAGTTTGTGGCCCTTGGGTCTTAAGAAGCAAAGATAGGCATCAGGGGGAAAAACCTGGATGCGAGTTGGTGAAGATTTGGCTGGAGCAAAAGGGCATTAACATTTAAGATGAGTGAGTGGTTAAGAAAATTGATGGCTGTAGAAGTACTGCAGCAAATGGAAAGCCAAAGGCTAGGCAGCTGAGCATGTGAAAATGCAGTTAAGTAATGTGAGAGAGTTTCCCCACCCCCTTTTCAGAGACAAATGCAGAAGGAAGTGAGGTCAGACGTGAGTAGCGATATTTTGGTGGTGTGGGATACAGGGAAGTGGCTGGATCTCTGGCAAGGCTGAGTTAGACAGATTTTTGATCGACAAGGGAGTTGAGGGTTACGGGAGGCAGGCAGGAAACTGGAGGAGAGTTTATATGGGAGAAGTTTAGACAGGACAGAACAGCAGTGAATACAGAGGAAAGACAGCAAGAATTCAGATGGAGATTGCAATCACTGAGGTCAAGGAGTACCTCAATGCAGGGGCTGAGGGAAGTAGACAACCACCTCTAAGCCTTACCCTGAGTTTCAAGTTCCTTTCTTCCCTCAATCTATGCACTAAGGATTTTAAAAGGGAGGCAAGAAGATTGTATAGGGCAGGTTATTCAAAAAGGAGAAAGTTCCAAAGGTGCAAGCAGACAGACCAAAATATAATTTGTGTGATAAGTGCCTCAATGGGCTCGTTGGAGAATGCCAAGAGAAGCACAGAGGGCAGGCTTGTACTTATTAAAGGGAATTCAAACCAGGAATTGTGGACAGACAGAGAAGTTTGATTACACAGGCAGGGCACAGGTTGCGAGAGACATGTCCTGATCAGAAACAGGGAACAGACACAATGAAACTGTACAAAATTAAAGTCTGAGACCCAGTGGTGGAATGAAGTTGATTTACAGACAATGCAGAATCAGATTGGATTATCTATGAACGATGTCCAGGGTTAGAATCAGCACATGTTCTAAATGAGGAAGTTCATACAATTGTTGGAACACTTTACACTGCAAGTGAAACTATGACTTCCTGCTTCTGTATAATGGTTGACTGTGCTTTTTCTCATTGCCTTCATATTAAACCTTCAAAATATTGCCATAATCAGCAGAAGAGTTTGACAACAGCCTTGCCAGTATCAATGGAAAACACAAATTTAAATGTTCACTAGTCAACATAAAAACATATTGCATTCAGTGAGGATATCTAAATTAATAGTATTTTGCCATAATTCATCAAGTCTGCATCCCTACTTACTTTCTGGGATTGAAAACAACATAGATAAGGAATGAAAATGTCCCCTGGTCCCTTTGATTCAGTCCTTCTAGAATAATGCTGCTTAATGGCACAGAATTTTCTGGTGGGGCATCTCACAGTGTTGCTCAGTTGATTAGATTTTTCTCCCCTCATCCTTCAGTTCGAAAAAGTTGTGCCGCAAATTGCTGGACGTGAACGTGAGCTGCTATTGGCATAGTAAGGTCAACAGTGCATCCAAGACCTTGGTGAATGATGGGACCAACTGTCTATATGCTTGATTCTCATTGAGAGAGAAAGAAACAGAGGAATGACAAAGCGATAGTCAAATTAGATACAGGAAGAGGGGGAAATAAAGATTGGATTAAGTGAGTGGGTAGACAAAGTGGAAAAAGGTTTTTTTAAAAAAAATGTAACCTCCATAACAGTTTGCTATCTGCAAGAATCAGACTCTATACTTTCAAGTGCTTCATTTTTGTGCCAGAGAAGGGGAGTGGAATTGCAAGAGCATAAATCCTCATCATTAAAAGGGCCCTTATATTATTAAGTACCATCCCTAACTTTCTGCATCAGGTTTAATTTGTTTCAACAGCAGATTTGCAGCAATTTCTTGAAACTCGTAGGGAGATTAACAGCAAGCTCCTGATTTAGCGAGGCTAACAGTGGAGCAGTTCCGACCATCCAACTGTTTGTGGATATTCGCACCGCTGGACATCTCTTCCTTGCCACAAATTACTGGGTTATTTACACGTTAATAACAGCAGGCACATTAAACTCCCAGGATTTTCTGAGAAAATCCTGGTCCAATAAATTCAGTTCAAGGTTCACAGTTCAAGAAAGTAGCCCACCCCCACCTTCAAGGGCTGTTAGTGATGGGCAATAAATGCTGGCCTAGCCAGTGATGCTCACATCCCATGAACAAATAAAATGTGTCAATTATCTGTGCTGCTTAAATTGCTAAACATTAAATTGACAATATCTGAGATTTATCAACAATTGCAAGAACTTTCAATTTTGACAGGGATGATCAGATTGTGGCAATTTTACACCTTCGAAGTTCAAAGTTCCGTCCAATGTGTTACGGAAGAAAAGTAAACAGAGCTCATCACAATTTCCTGTATGTTGAAATTCTAGTTGGTAGGCGCATGGATCTTCATACATAGGCCAAAGAAGACACTTAATTCTAGGAGACATATTTACCAACTTTAAAAGGCGGGGCTAAAGTGTGGCGAGTCGAAGAGACTTAGCAGTTGGCAGGAAAAAAGACAGAGGCGCAAGGGGAGAGCCAACTGTGTAACAGCCCCGACAAACACATTTCTCTGCAACACCTGTGGAAGAGCCTGTCACTCTAGAATTGGCCTTTATAGCCACTCCAGGCACTGTTCCACACACCACTGACCACCTCCAGGCACTTACCCATTGTCTCTCGGGATAAGGAGGCCAAAGAAAGATTTACCAACTTATCAGTTTAGACCCTAAGTTCAGTTTCTGGGATGGTCACAATTGCACGTAAATCACTAGAAAATCCCCCTGAACAAACAGCCTGGATGAGATACTTTCCAATGTTGAAGTAGTACAAAGAACTCACCAACTCGCAAGCCAAATTATCTTTCTGCTGCATATGACCTTTTCTGGCCTGTTTGGACTAAAAGCCTTCCCAAGAAAACTTATTTCCATTTCTGATAACGTATGAAGCGTTTGGCATGTTACAAGTTAACTTAAGCAAGGTTGCATTATTTCTGCTCCTTTCCTCTCCTTGAAACAAAGTGCTCTGAACCAATATAAAATTCCATAGAATTATGGCTAAGAACAGGTGAAAGTTCTCCCAGTAAAGATGGGCATTCAGCCTGGAATTCAAAAGGGCAACACTGAGATGAACAAGGCAGTCAATGATGATTTATATTTTCTTTCCTATGAGTCTGCGAGATGCACACATCTCTAATGAATGTGAGCAGGAAGCCTTCTCCCAGAACTTTGCTATTTGCGCCTATTAAGGCTTCTATTATGGTAATTTAGCACCTGAGGCAATGAACCAACACTCTTGTTGTCAGCAGCAAGTAATCTCTACTCATGTTTGGCTTTGCAACTGATGCAAAACCTCAAGTCCACAAACGCCATTTACATCTGCCACCTGCGTATGAACTTTCAACACACTGGGATGAGTACAGGCCAGCAACATAATTCATTGCTAACATAAACAGATCTTAACCTGACCATAGAGAAGCTCATTGTCAGACTGTCAAAGTTATAAGTGCAACTTTGAATCCATTTAGTGTATACAGGTGCTTTAAAGTCTTTCCAGCCAAATAAACATGTAGTTTCCCTTCTGCTGCGGAATCATTCTGTACTATAAACAGGATGAGTCCCTTAGTTTTCTACTTCAACACTATTGCAAACAATCTTACCCATGCTATTTGTTAGCAAGGGCAACAGCTAAATTTCTAAACTTAATATAAAGCCAGCATAACCGAGATGTGAAAATTTCCTCTCAAATTCCACCTTCATTGTAGGGAGGTCCCTGGACTCCTGACAAGGGCAGGGTTTAGGATAAATTATATTCCTATGCGTGGATCAGAATCTAGCCACTGTCCAAGATTCCCCTGCTAAACACACCAATGCATTTTCATTTTATGACAACATTCAAAGAATAAGTCAGAGATGTTCAGCAATCTTCAGCAAAAACTCTACTTATTTACTGTCAAAATTCTCTAAATTTAATGAAAGTCTTGAATTCATCATAGTTGATATCATGTTTAATGTCCAATGTAAATAACTTGCTTAGCAAAACACTCATTTTATACATTACAACTACATTACCATTTATACTGGATACCAAAATGCTACTTACTATGATATGGTTGCTCACAAATGTCATGGTCATCACCACTCTGTTTCCATGTATCAGTTGCATCAATACTCACTGTTGGTGAACCATTTTTGACAGTCAGTTTATAAGAGGATGAGCCATACACTGTGCTATCTTTGCAGCGCCACCACAAAGTTGTAACTTCTGCATCACACTCAAACATTTTTAATGGTTGTTTCTTGTTGTCAAAATCAAGGCCAAGGCATTTTTTAATGCCAATATTAAACAGCCGATGCTCAGACACCCACTTCCATTGCTGAACCTGTTCTAGCTGATTGCATTTGTCAATAGCAATTCCAGAGGAATCTACTTTGAGGCATTTTGTAGTATTTCGATGCTGGATGGCAAAGATGCCATTACCTAAGGGACAAGAAAAAAGACAAAAGATATGAGAAACTCAAACAATTTAAACACTTTATTTCAAAGAGGAAGCTCATCTCGTACATGAGGAACAAATATACAAATAATATAAAAGTCTAACTGACCAAAGCACCAGCTTTCAAACTGGCATCCACAAGATAATTTAAAAAAATATATATTTTTTTGCAATGACAGCACTGTATCCTTTGGGTGATTGGCACAGTCTTTCATGAGTTAAGACTGATGGACCCACACTAAAAAAATGTATTAGGGCACAGGGGAATTATCCAGGTATTCCCTTGTTGACCATTGTGCACTGCATTATGCAACAGGATGATACCTGATCATGAAATTTATTTAGAATTCCACTCTCAATCCCAGAATTAATGCCAATTATTACAAACATGTACACGCAAAATATTTTACTTCCCTTTATGCTATATGACACACCTTGTTCTTATAGAATGAAAGGGGATTTTTAAGTATTGTAATTTCAATACTAATGTTCTTATGGGTGAGTCATGGGTACAGTACCAATACTAAAGAGTAAAGAAAAAAACTACACAACACTTCAATTACAGAAAATACAAAATAAAATGCTGCTCACAAGATGAGATGCCTGCATTTAATGATTCTCCATCAGCATGTGGAGTGAGATAAATAGCTTCAGATCATAATCAGTAAATTTCATACAATGTTGTCCTACACAATGTTTAACAAGATTTATAAAAGCTATTGCTGTGCTAAATAGAAAATTCAATGAGAAGTAATTTTGTTGGCAGGTGAAGAATAAAGCAGCAACCATTCTGTCCACAAACTTAGAAGATGGGAGTAACTGGACAATTAATACAGGACCCACATAGGTATAATTTGTATGCTTACCAATAATTTGATGGAAAATTAAGCTTATATGATAGAAATGCTTTTTTAAGCCAAATTAGGAGCAGATATTGGATTACATTATCAAGTGAAGCAAAGCACTGGCAACATTTCTTTCCCCTCACACACCACAAAGCAAGCTCACAAAACCTAGATCTCATTGATCTGCAATCAAGACTCAAGACAGTAAAATGGCAACCCTGATTAAACCAAAATCATTGGTAAGCATCATGATTTGAGTGAAAATTGTTCATCCATTTCCCTCCCAGATGCCATTCCATTTGATTTTGTCAACTAAAATAGAGGCTTCTGGAATGCTGTACTTTCAACTAGCAGCTTGTCAACTCAGCCACAGGACCACCTGTCACTCAAATACGTCAACCACACTTCGGCAGGTTTATACAGTTCTCAGTAGGAAAGCCACATTAAATTCTAACTGCCAATGAAAGTATCGAGAGAAAGTGACATTTCCAACTCCAAATGTACCCCCTCTGCACAATCACGTTAATATCTGACAGGAATCATAAGGAGGATTGGAATTCAGACCCACTCAGCTACAATTATGTTCAAATGGGTTGAGCATCCTGCAAGTGGGAACAAAATCAAAAGGAACGGACAGGGGCAAACAAATGTTCAAAATTGAAGTCCAGTGCTGTTCTTTCCCAAGCGAACTTTTAAATGAATATGCATAGAGGCCTTTGCAGAAGCTCAGTATTTAGCTGGAACACGTTTTCCAGAAATTACCAGTCCACCCCGACCAGAAAACAGTTGCAAGTGAGCAAACAGGCGACTTCCTTCTTCACCGGTGTTGGGATAGTTGGAATTGAGCCAGGGACTATCCAATCTTACTCGAGGAGCAATTGTTTCTTGTCATTAAAGCCGGGAAGATAATAAAATCCCATTAATAATCGACATATCGTGCAAAAACGGCATTTAATATATTGACAGGAAACACAAAAATCGATATTTACTAAAAATACACGACAGCTATGCATACATATATCGCTACTGCTCTAAACTTAACCGCACCTGTACTCTGAGAAGCTGCTATCGCCCAAAGCTCAGCAAAGACTTCAAATATCAGAAAAAAATAAAGATGCATCTGTCCGCAGCACCACCTCTTCATGTCTGCGCAGTTTCCAGAATGTTTCTGGTACTCACACTGCGATGCCGGCGGAATATGAAATTAACCGAGCCTGTCCTCACCCCGCTGCTGCTCCACACAAACAACACCACACTCGATTGGCGGAGGCAAGATGTCCTTCAATTAACAGTTTCTTATTGGCTGGTCACCATATGCATAATTCACCATATCTCAAAAGCCACCAGAAACAAAAGTGAAAGCCATTCCCATCCAGCTTTTTAAAAAAAATTAACCTTATCTGTTTGAACAAATACATTGACTGCATCAGTAATTAAACGCGTTAACTGACCTTGGAATATCAATTTCTTTAGGGGTTTTATATGTTTGAATGGTGCACGTATTAAGTTATTTCCGGGAACGCTTAGATTCCTGTGCTCTTATGGAACTTAAACCTGTCTGGGTCTTCTGCGTGCTCACATATATATGGGTTTGTGATTTTCATCTAGGCAGTAGCAATCATAACATATAAGATTTAAACCGTGATTAAAGGCGTTCAAGAGATAGATGTTCCTTTAGCTAATCATGAAACACCATAAAGAGACAAGGACAAAACTAAAACGAAAGCAAAAGGCATACACGAAGTACATAGGCAATAAAGGAGGGTGACAGAAAGGAATATGCAGAGGTTAGGAAATAAGTTTTAAAGAAGCAGTTTGGAAAGCAAAGAGGAACTAAGGAATTGAATAATTAAGCACTAAAACATAAATAAGAAAAGAAAAATCAGGATAAGGACACTAGGGACAAGCTTAACTCAGGCAATGACAGCAAAATGGCAGAAATATATATTTTTTTATCATTCATTCAGGGGATGTGGGCGTCGCTGGCCAGGCCAGCATTTATTGCCCATCCCTAATTGCCCTAACTGAGTGGCTTGCTAGGCCATTTCAGAGGGCATGTAAAAGTCATACACATTACTGTGGGTCAGATGGGTTTTTTTTTTACAACAATCGACAATGGTTTCATGGCCATCATTAGACTAGCTTTTTAATTCCATATTTATTAATTGAATTCAAATTCCACATTCTGCTGTGGTGGGATTTGAACCCATGTCCCCAGAGCAATACCCTGGGTCTCTGGTTTACTAGTCCAGTGACAATACCACTACGCCAACGCCTCCCCAAATTGAATAGTTTAATTTGCCTCAGTATTTACCAGGGAAACTAAGGTGGGCATGACATTAGAAGAGATCAAAAAAGGTACAAAAGAACTATTCTCCCAGGTACTTTAGGTGTCAAGGAGTCTCTGAGGTGGCCAAAATGGGGTCTTGAGCATTAACGCCTGGTTAGCGTGCCTTTGGCGCAAGACACCATCTTGTCAAGGGAGTTTAAGTGCGCTTAGAACTGCCGCCCCAAGGATGATTAGGGCTGTGATGACCAATTAAATTTGCTCCTAATGCTCATTAAAGAGGCTGCATGTCATTTTGTTGGCTAGCGCTGCAGTTAACTACGGGCTGCATTTTACATTCCCACTGCCGAAATCAGTGGCGGACGTAAACAATGGCAGTCTCTCCATGCGAACCGCAAGTCGCGGAGCCGCTGCGATATTAAACACTGCAACTCAATTAAATGTCCAGGGTGGACAGACCGCTCCCCCCCCCACTGATGATGTGGAGGAGCGGGCGGTCCGTGCCCAACAATGGGCTCAACTGCCTTTGCGCAGGCGCTGACATAATTTTTAAAGCGCTTCGAGCCCCATTGTTACATTTAAATATTTTAAGGAGAATGGATTTTTTTAAAATTAAATTAATTCATCGTGCCCCTCTCCCACCCCCGAACAACCATAGATTTAATTCCTTGCCTTCCCCCCAAAATACTTACATTGTGCACCTGATCTTCCCCCCAAAGTTCATAAACTTTAAACTTCATCCCTTCCCACCATCCCCTACACCAATGAAATGACTCTGTTGCTGCTTCCCCCTCCTGCACTGAAAAACCTACCTGTTCCCCCATCTTCACCAGTGTTATACCTCGGATCCCCAGACGGGGATCTGAAGGTGCGGGAGTGTCAGCCACTGGCACCGATATCGCACCGGGACAGACGGGGCAGGAGCGCAACAGTAATCATTTCATTTATTTACATTAATTAACCTATTTAAATTGAGCTCCCGTCACCGAGCGACAGGGGACCACAACGAGGCCTCGCCGCCACCGGCAATATGGGGCTGGGCCTTCATGGCATCAAGGTCTGTGACGGGCCTCTCCCAGAGGCATTTACTGGCCCCCCCACCCCCACCCTTGCCACACCCCCCCGACGTTGGGGGGGCGGTCTGTAAAATTCAGCCCTATGTCCCCTAACTGTGGCAACCTGACAGGAATAAAGAAGTCATTGGTGAGGATTGCAAGCACTACCTAAAGCCATGCTTAGCTTTCACTGTTCACTTTCTAATGGAGATCAACTGATGACACTGCATTTAAAAAAGACATAAGACGACTTTCTGGAATACTTTGTCAAGATTTCAACAACATTCTATCAACATTTACTTCAGAAATTCTCTGAGGACCTCACCTAATGAGAGTGAGTGCTGTGCTACTATACCTTATTGGAGACTTTATAGAGTGACCAGGAGAAAGGGAGAGATTAGTCATGGGTGTCTTGCGAGATAGCTTCCTTGGTCTGGAGAAGGAATGGGAGGAGGAGAGGAGGTCAGGCAGAGCAGCACCAGCTACTGGAATAGAAGAGGGACAGAAGGAGCAGGAGGGCTCCAGAATTATGAGGACTCGCTGCATGCTCCACAATCTGGAAATCATGAGAAACCAATCATTATCACTGGCAATTATTCCAGAGGGTCAAGCATAGGAGCTACAAGAGCAGGAGGAGGAAGTCAAGGCAGCTCATGTGGGTCGATGGCTCACACCTGGGAAGGATGCTCACCACCATCTAATTGACACCGCTTTTGAGAAATGTCCTCCACCAGCAGACTTCGAAACACTGTTGTCACATGCCTTACTTTCCGTGACTGAGATTCCATCAAGAAGTCCATCATCTGCACTCAGTCCTTTCAACCCCTTCCCCATGAAGAACACAATAAAAAAGACCACGAATTTCAGCACTACACAACTGCCATATTTTCTCTTTATCTACAGCAAACACAAACAATGAAAGCACAACATAACCAACAGGACTTACAAATATTAAACTACACACCCTGGTGCTTACACTTAGTGGCTATTCTATAAGTGCTCTTACCTAATCTGGTGCATCTCCAAGGTGCAACGTGAATGGCAACAGCACGCGACGTGGATGGCTTCTGAAAATCTGAATGACTTCCTACGGTGCCCTTGAGAGCCTTGGTGGCCCTGCCTCAGATTACACCATCCCAGCATGGGTTTGAACAGTCTGGGTCACCTGGCTGGCAGGCAAATGTTAGGGCAATGGTGGAGTGGTGGGGGAGGGAGCAGGAATGCTGGCATTTAGAGAGATGATCATACTTTGGGATATCTGTTCAGCCAGCCCAGTGAATGGAAGACAAAGCTGTTTATCATAGAATCATAGAATGGCTACAGCACAGAAGGAGGCCATTTGGCCTGTCAAGCCCATGCTGGCTCTCTGATAGAGCAAGTTAGCTCGTCCCACTCCCTTGCCTTTTCCCCACAGTCCTGCAATTTTTTCCCTTCAGGTGCTTATTCAATCTCCTTTGAAAGCCATGATTGAGTTTGCCTCCACCACCCTTTCAAGCAGTGCACGCCAGATCGTAAACACTCACTGTGTAAAAAAGTTTCTCTCATGCTGCATTTGCCAACCACCTAATATCCGTGTCCTTTGTTTCTCGACCCCTCCACCAATGGGAACAGTTTATCTCTTTCTATTCTGTCTAAACATCTCAAGATTTTGAATACCTCAAATCTCCTCTCATCCTTCTCTGCTCTGTGGATAACAACCTCAGCTTCTATCCACGTAACTGAAGTCCCTCATCCCTGGAATCATTTTTGTAAATCTTTTCTGCACCCTCTCTAATGTCATATTCTTCCTAAAATGTGGAGCCCAGAATTGGACACAGTACTCCAGTTGAGGCCAAACCAGTGTCTTATAAAGGTTCATCACAACGTCCTTGCTTTTGTACTTTATGCCTTTCTTTACAAAGCCCAGGATCCTGAGAGCCTTTTTAACCATTTTCTCAACCTGTCCTGCCACCTTCAATGATTTGTGCATGTATATTCCCAGCTCTCTCTATTCCTGCATACATTTTAGAATTGTACCGTTTAGTTTATATTGCCTCCCTTCATTCTGCTACCAAAGTGTAACACTTTGCACTTCTCTGCGTTAAATTTTATCTGCTATATGTCCAACCATTCCATCAGCCTGTCTATGTCTTCTTGAAGTCGATCACTATCCTTTACACAGATCACTATACTTTCAAGTTTTGTGTCATTCACAAATTTTGAAATTGTGCCCGTACACCCAAGAATAAATCCTGAATAGATCAAGAAAAGCAGTGGTCCTAGTACTGACCCCTGTGGAACACCACTGTATATTTTCCTCCAGTCTGAAAAACCACTGTTCACCACTACTCTCTGTTTTTTGTCACTCAACCAACTTCGTATCTATGCTGCCGCTGTCCCTTTTGTTCCATGGGTTTCAACTGTACTGACAAGCCTATTATGTGGCACTTTATCAAATGCCTTTTAGAAGTCCTTGTACACCACATCAACAGTATTACCTTCAGCAACCCTTCATGTTACCTCATCAAAAAACTTAATCAAGATAGTTAAACATGATTTTACTTTAACAAATCCTTGATGGCTTTCCTTAATTAATCCACCTTTGTCCAAGTGACTGTTAATTTTGTTCCAAATTATCATTTCTAAAGGCTTTCCCACCACTGAGGTTAAATTGCCTGGTCTGTCGTTGCTGGATATATCCTTACAACCTTTTTTGAACAAGGGTGTAACATTTGCAATTCGTCAGTCCTCTGGTACCACCCCTGTATCTAAGGTGGATTGGAAGATTATGGCCAATACATCAACAATTTCCACCCTTAATTCCCTCAGCATCCTCAGATGCATCCCATCTGTTCTGGTGACTTATCAACTTTAAATACAGCTAGCCTTTCTAGTACCTCCTCAATATCAATTTTTAGCCCATTCAACATCTCAACTAATTCCTCTTTCACTATTACTTTGGCAGCAGCCTCTTCCATGTTAAAGACAGATGCAAAGTTCCTCTTTAGTATCTCTGCTATAGCCACTGTTTCCATGTGTAGGTCTCCTTTTCGGTCCCTAATCAGTCCCACCCCTCCTCTTACTACCCTTTTATTATTTATATGCCTATCGCAGACTTTTGGATTCCCTTTTATGTTAGCTGCCAGTCTCTTTTCATATGCTCTCTTTGCCCCTCTTCTTTCTTTTCTCACTTCCCCTCTGAACTTTCCATAATCAGCCTGATTCTCACTTGTATTATCAACATGACATCTGTCATATGCGCCCTTTTTCTCCTTCATATTATTCTATCTCTTGTGCCATCCAAGGAGGTCTAACTTTAGTTCCTCTTGTGGAAATGTACTTCGATTGTATCCAAACCATCTTCTCTCTAAAGACAGCTCATTGGCAATTATAGTTTTGCCTGTCAATCTTTGATTCAAATTTACCCAGGACAGATCCATTTTCAAACCACTGAAACTGGCCCTCCTCCAATTTCCTTTATCATAGATAACCTATAGCTCATGATACGATAATCACTGTTCCCTAAATATTCCCCTACTTACATTTGAACCGCTTGACCCACCTCAATCCTCCAGCACTGTATCATTTCCTTCCTGGTTGGGCTGGAAACGTACTGATCACAATGTTCCACGGGAGCTGCTATAACTGCTGTCAGCTGTGACCTCAGCCGTCAGATGCTGCATGATGTTGGGCTCCACTGGATGATATTGGCTAGCCTCTCCATGCTCAATTTCAGGCTCTGCATCAAACCACGAGCCAGGCTGGAGGCAGACTCCTCCAACACCTAGCCACAACCCATAAGCTTTCAGGGAGACTGTCCATTGCATCAAAGATTTGGCTTGTCGAACCCACTAGCATTTTTCTGAAGCTTGACTCTGCAAAATCCTCATCTGATTCTTCGTCAGCAGGACTAGTATGTGACCTTGCCCCCTGCTAAGTTGCCACCTGTGGATTCCCTTCCAACTGGCGTGGTTACTGCCCATAGTGCCCAGTGCATCCCACTTTGAGGATTTGTGTTCTAGCCTGGCCTCTATGTTTTGCATGGTGCCAGTTTCTGAGGTGGTGCCTATGACAGTGCTGGAATTGATGTTGCCCTTAATCCTCACTATCTTCCTCTTCCTCCGGGGGACTGGGGGAAGGCAAGCGAACTGGCTTTTCCTCCTCTTTCAGTTTCTCCAGGGAGTGGGGTGCAAGGTGGATTTTGCTCCTGGGAGCCTGCAATGATAAAACTAGAAGGGTTAGGCTGCAATGCGTGTGGCCACTATAGAAGGAAGTGTGTGATGAGTCTATATGGAGCTTGTCAGTGAGGATTGATTTGAGAGATTGGAGCCCAGGAATAGTTGTGGATATATAAGGAATCTGGAGTGGCCACATACCTTCAGGCAATTTGTTCCCTGCTCTGCCTACGACCAGAGCAGCTGCTACTCCCCTCCTGATTACCGCTGGCACTGCCTCCTCAAGGAAGTTACCTCATGGAGTCATGCTTTCCCTTCCCCGGTCAGGTCCTGCTGGTGCCTGTTTTGTGTTGTCTTGGAAGAGAAAGAGAGCTGATTTTGAATGAGTGAATTGGAAAGTGTGTTTATGTGTGTGTGATGTCTCACTTGGTTAAAGAGCTGTGAAATGTGATGTATGAGTATTGCCTGTGAAGGATGCAATATTGTAGTTTATGTGAATGTCAGTGTATAGTTAGAAGGTGTATCCAGTGTGATAAAGTTGTGATGCTGTTGGTGGCACAGTTATTGAGAAGTGTGTTTGTGAGATCTTACCTTGACCACTCCTGTTAAAACATAAAATGTTTTGTGGCACTCGACCCACAATCTGCAGTTGCACCTGCCTGCAACCTCCTCATTAGTTGCCTCTGTCCCCTTATGGGCACAAGACATTCCTTCTCTGTTGTACCTCCTCCACCAAGGATCTCCAGTATGACCACTGAGAACCTGTGAGCCCTCTCCCTTTGTCGCTGAACCATCACGATATGTGCCGTTGTCTAACAGCCAGCAGACTCCACACCTTCAGCGGAAATGTGAACGTGGAGGCTACATATACAGCTTCAAACTTGTAAGTCTCTGTTTCAGTGCCTCCAAGCACATATAAATCACTGTAATCACAATTTGGCCCCAAAACTGTGGGTTAAAATCAGACTTTAAAACAGGTGTGTCTTACTAGCACAGTACCCACTGTTTTCACCCTTTCCCCAAAATAACCACCCAAGACATATCAGATAAATAGCGGGGAGATAATTGATAAACTAATCAGACTTAGAGATGATAAAAGCCTGGTCCAAAAGGATTGCATCCACACATATTAATAGAAGGTAGGGAAGTGATAGCAGTGGCACTATACATATATATATAAATTAATTAGAAAAAGGCATAGCGCCAGAGGACTGCAGGACAGCCAACATTGCTCCCATACTTAAAACGAACAAACCCAAGGAACTATAGACCAGTTAGCTTAATGTTAGTGGTAGGTTAGATAATGAAATTTTTACTCAAAGATATAATAGAAAAACATATAGAAACCAGAAATAAAATAAGGAGCAGTCAGCACAGATTTCAAAAGGGAAGGTCACGCTAGCTAAACCTTACAGAATTCTTTGAAGAAGTAAACAGAAAGAGTAGACATGCATAATGTAGTAGATGTTATTATGGCAACGTGGTGAGTTTTAGGTGATTCCCACTGTTCAACTCCCACCTGACTGCAGCAAGTGTGGTTGTTATTAGGGTTTAACCCCTTGGTGTTTTATTTGTCAAATAAACTGACAGCAATGATTTTCTTGTAGGTTTAAGACAGAAAATCAATTACTTAGTGATCAATACGTCTTAACCTGAAATTGTCACAACTTCATCCACTCATGCATTCACTCACACACACACAAGAGACAGATAGAGAGGAAAAAGGAGTAAGAGATTACAAGTCGGTCGGGTGGGGGTGGTGGGGGGTGGGGGGGGGAGGTGGTCACAGTAAACCTGTTGAATTCTCTTGGAAGTCAGGTTCTCGTTGGTTTCGGTCCTGAGGTGTTTGTAGATTTCTCTCTTAGTTGAAAGTTCAATTGAAGTCAGTGCATCATTTCTAATTCACTGCTGTATAAAGTATAGATGCAGAATTCGACAGAAGGCTGTGTCCCTTCTGGTTTGCTGGAAACGAGCTTTTTGAATACTGCTTTCTGGGTGTCTCTCTTTCTCTCTTTCTCTAGGCTGCCTTTTAAGGTAGAGATGTGTTACATTTCGCCTCCTGGTAGGAGACGCTTTTGTCTCTCCCCCATGGTGGTCATACAATGGCCCAGACGTGGCTACTTCACACCTTCTTTGTTTCAGAAGAACCCATTCAATTCTAGAATATTTCAGGATGGGTGTAGGATGGATGCAGTTGACAGCTCTTAGCTTTGAAGATTTTCCTTTATCCCTGTCAGACAGTTTGAATATACAAAGGCCAAGTCCTTTTCATTTGGCAGCCATTTCGGAGCAAATTGTTCACTTTTTAAAAGAAAGGTCCATTTTTTAAAAGACAAAATCAGTTTTTATAACTCTTCAGTTTTAGTCCATAATATTTCATTGTCGCACATCTTGTACACATGACAATGCAATATATTTGGATTTTCGAAAGGACTTCGATAAACTGTCGCATAATAGATTCATAACCAAAGTCAGAGTATTTGGAGTCAGGGGAATTGTGGCTGAATGGATTGCAAGCTAGCTACAAAACAGAAAACAGAGAGCAGGGGTTAAGGACGGCTACTCAGACTAGCAAAAGGTAGGAAGTGGTGTTCCACAGAGATAGGTGCTGTGACCACTGTTGTTCACAATTTACATTAATGATTTGGACTTGGAAATTGTAAGTACAATTTCTGAATTTGAGGACAACACCAAATTTGGGGTATAGATAATACAAAGGAACAATGCGACAAAATACCACAAGACATTAATAATCTTAAAAATGGGCATGTAATTGGTTTAAAAACAGAAAATATTGGAAATACTCAGCAGGTCTGGCAGCATCTGTGGAGAAAGAAAAATAATTGAATAATGAATTTCAATATAGATAAGTATGAGGTGGTGCATTTTGGTCGGAAGAAAAGGAGGGTACATACTGCTTGGATAATAAGAGACTAAATGGAATAGAGGAGCAAAGGGTTCTAGGGGTACAGATACACAAATCACTAAAAGTAGCAATGCAGATTAATAAGATAATAAAAAATAAGCAAACCAAGCCCTGAGATTCATTTTTGGATGCATCGAAATGAAAAACAGAGAAGTTGCGTTAAACATGTATAGAAGTTTAGTTAGGCCTCATTCGGAGTACTGTGCACAGTTCTGGTCTCCATATTATGAAAAGGATATAGACAGATTTGGGAAGGCGCAATAAAAGATTGACGATGATATTAGAACTGAGAGTTTATAACTGTCAGGAAAGACTGAACAGGCTAAGGAATTTCTTTCGAGAAAAGAGATAGCTGAGGGGTGACCCGATGGACTTTGTTCAGATAATTAATGGGTTTGATAAGGTAGGTGTGGAGAAAATGTTTCCATTTGTGGGGGAGACTAAAACTAGAAGTCATAAATATAGGATAATTGCTAATAAAACCAACAGGGAATTTAGGAGAAAGATCTTTACCCAAAGAGTGGTTAGATGAAGAAGGTTGGGAAAAGGCTGATGTAGAACACAAACAGCAGAATATATCAGTTGAACTGAACAGTCTGTTTCTGTGCTGTGCTTTTATGAAACTGAAACAAGTCTAGGAGTCCTGCATGTTCATGTATATACCCTTTACAATCTTCAGAATACTGTACAAGGCAGCTATCAATACAAAAAAGGTAAAATAATAAAACATGAAATGTTTATAGCAAATCAATTCTTTTATGTATATACTATGTATAGCAAGAGTTTAAGTATGCCCCTAATTTAGAAAAGAAACTGTAATCATTCGATTTTATTGCACAATACTGGAATAGAAATGTTTGTACAAATTCCTGATATGACTTGACTTGTTTTAACAAGGAAATCCTCTTTGCAATGCTGTGGCAATATGAACATCCAATACTTTTGCCAACTTGTTTGAATTGCCCTTATGAAGCAGGATTTTTAAAAAGCAGCAGTTTAGTAAATAAAATCATTCAATTTTCAATGTGATGACAATAAATTGCATTCTTTAACATAGTAAAATATCCTAAGGTGCTTTACTGAAGCATAATCAGACAAGAATGAATGCTGAGCCAATTGAAGAAATATTGGGTGAGATAACTAAAAACTTGGTGAAAAAGCTGGGTTTTAAGGAGGGTCCTATAGGAGGAGAGGAAAATAGAGAGCCAGAGTAGTTTAGGAAGGGAATAGGCTGTGATGCCGAAGCTGCCAATGGTGGGGTGAAGGAAGTGATTGAGGCAAAAGAGGCCAGAGTTGGAAGAATGCATAGTTCATGGAGAATTATGGAGCTGGAAGAAGTTACAGAGATAGGAAATATGAGGCCATGAAGGATTTAAGCACAAAAAGGGGAATTTTAAATTTGAGGCATTATGAACCAATATAGGTCAGCTAGCACAGGGGGCAGGATTTTCCTGTGGGCTTCTGAACCCTTCCGTCAGGTTCAAATGCGGGTCAGAAGCTCAGTCAGAAGTGATTTTCACCGAATAGGCCAATTAGTAGCCAGAGAACAGGCTTGCCGTCCACTTAAGGATGGTGGGCAGCCTCTTGAGGTTGGAGGGACAATAGCAGGCCTTCCAGCTTGAATGCCCACCAGGATGCAGGATGCCATGCAGGATGCCATGGCAGGTAAGTGAGAGACAGCGCATTTGAAAGTGGAGGTACCCTCTCTTCAACTTTTTAAAATTTGATGTAAACAAAGGCCATTGCAGCCAGGACACCACTGTCGAGGGGCGGAGGGGGGCCTCCACAGGGCAGCAGCCTCTGGCTGCTGTTGAACCCGAGCATGCAGCGAGGGCCTTTAAGCCTGCCTGGAGCATTGGTCCCCCGGTCCTCTGCCAGGAGGCCACCTCCAGGCAGCTAAACTGACCCCCGCCACCCATGGGGACTTGGAGGCTGAGTGAAAAGTCCCAGTCAGCCTCCTTCAATAGGCCTTTAATTACTTCAACTGGCTACCTGCCGCATGCCCAGCCAACCCCCATCCCGTCTCCGGGAAAATGGCCGAGGACAGGTGGAGCCATGGAACCAGCATGCTGGCCAGCAGCGCTATTTTTAGCACCCACCCGCCTGAGTTTCCAGCCACAGTGGGGACAAAAAATCCTGCCCAGGTGTTGGATGGGTAGGTGAAGAATAGAATATGGGCAGCAGAGTTTTGGATGAGTTGAAATTAATGGAGTTTGGTGGATGCGAGGCTAGCCAAGAAAACATTGAAATAGTCAAACTTAGAGGTGACCAAGGCATGCATGAGGGTTTCAGCAGTTGATGGGCTGAAGCAGGAATGGTTGAGCAAAGTTACGGAGGTCGAAATGGACAATTCTTGAGATGGAGATTATACGGTATCTGCAGCTCGGTTCAGAATCAAATAGGATGGTGAGATTACAAACAGTCTGGTTCAACTGAGACAGTTACTGGGGAGGGAATCAATGGTGTGGAGTTTATTCAGGGACCTTAGGTTAGCCTTACATCAGTTGTTGGGAAATTGCTAGAATCTATTCTAAAGGATGTGATAAATGGACACTTGGATAATAATGATCTGATTGGGCATAGTCAACATAGATTTATGAATGGGAAATCATGTTTGATGAACCTGTTGGAGTTTTTTGAGGATGTTACGAACAGAATTGATAAAGGGGAGTTGGTGGATGTGGTATAATTGGATTTTCAGAAGGCTCTTGATAAAATCCCCCACAGGAAGTTGGTTCAAAAAAATAAAGCACATGGGATAGGAGGTAATATACTGGCATGGATTAAGTATTGATTAACAGGCAGAATGCAGAGAGTAGGAATAAAAGGGTCATTCCGCATTAGCATGCTGTGACTAGTGGGGTACTGCAGGGATCAGTGCTTGGGCCCAAGCTGTTCACAATATATGGACACATTTACACATTTTGTAATACTGCCCTCCCTTTGGGAGGTTACATTGAATAAAGGAGTGCGACAACATGGCCGATTAAGTAGAGTCTCTGTGCAAGTTATTTCCAGTCCAAACACAACAGAAAGATGGTGATGAGGAGGGTATGGATTTTTTTTACATTTAATTGAAGTAATAAAGGACCAGAGAACATTGTGACACTTTTTGGAACCCCTGAAGTTAAATTTGAGGATGTTTGAGCGGTTTAGAAAGATTGCCCTGTGTGCACATGTTGCGTTCCTGCACAGCTTAGTGATTCAGATATGAACTGTGAGGAGATGCGCATTCAGACTGAGTGGTGTATGTAGTTGCATGAAAAAAATGGCAGTAAAAGCTTATTTGGGGTCAATGGAGGAATTCAACTCTAACAAAGAGGGTTGGAATAATTATGAACGATGACTTAACATTTGGATGAAAGCTAATAAAATAGGCAATGAGAATAAAGTTAATGTCTTCCTTACCATGATGGGACCAGATGCTTTTGATGTAGTGTCTAACCAATGTTGGCCAACAGACCCCACTACTATGCAATACACCAAAATAAATTAGATTCTAGACTCCTATTGTGGCAGACTAAGAATGAAATCGCACTGGGAGTTGTATTCCGTCAAAGGAAACTGTTGCCAAGTGAGTCTGTAGTGGATTACATTCTTGAGTTAAAAAAACTTTCCCGCACTGTTTGAGATAAACCTTAGAGACAATTTCATAGGAGGCTTGAAGAACAACAAAATCCAGGCCAAGCTGTTGAGTAAAGGAAATAAGCTGATATGGAGGGAAGCCTGTGATGAGGCCACAGTCATGCAAACGGAAGAAATAGTTGCAAATTGCAAGGGAGTTCTTTTTCCAAACTGGCAGGTGAGGTCCAGTGGATTTCAGTGGGATCCAAGCCACAGCAGTCAGGTCCACAGTCTCAGGGTCAGAAGTTCAGATGTTACCATTGCCATGGTAGCCACAAACCATCTCAATGTCTCCATTTTCAGTCAAAGTGCTATGCCTGTGGGAATGTCAGTCTTTTCCAGATGGCATGCAGGAGTAGAGGAAACAGCAATGCACCAGTTCAGGGTCAAGCACCAGGTCAGGGCCAAGTATCGGTTCACGGTCAAGCACCAGGTCCAGGTTGGGGTAGATCAAAAGCTAGTTCGGGAGCCTGGAAGTCCTCAAATGTGCATATGATAGATATGGAAACAGAAGTTGATGTTATCGAGCAGGGAGATCAAAAGTTGTACTCTGTCAGAGAGCAATGAAAACAACACTTGGAAAATGGGAGTTATAGGGCTGAAGATATAATTCCAGCACCCACAGTAGAAATGAAAGTAGAAGATTCACAACTTACTTTCATCTGATGCTCTGATACAGCTGCAGCAGTGTCTGCTATCTCGGAGAGTACAAGAAATCCCTAAGTCACAACAAAAACAAGAAATGCTGGATTCACTCAGCAGGTCTGGCAGCATCTGTGGAAAGAGAAGCAGAGTTAACGTTTCGGGTCAGTGACCCTTCTTCGGAACTGACAAATATTAGAAAAGTCACAGATTATAAACAAGTGAGGTGGGGGTTGGGCAAGAGATAACAAAGGAAAAGGTGTAGATTGGACCAGGCCACATAGCTGACCAAAAGGTCACGGAGCAAAGGCAAACAATATGTTAATGGTGTGTTGAAAGACAAAGCATTAGTACAGATTAGGTGTGAATATACTGAATATTGAACATCAGCAAGTGCAAACCTGAAGAAAAACAACCTGAAAAAAACAGTGGGTAAGCAAACTGAACAAACTAAGATGAAATGAAATAAATGCAAAAAAAGATTGTAAAAAATGTAAAAAGGAATGCAAAAAAAAGGGAAGAAAAAATAACTAAAAATGACTAAAAATGAAAGTAAAGTGGGGGGCTGTCATGCTCTGAAATTATTGAACTCAATGTTCAGTCCGGCAGGCTGTAGTGTGCCTAATCGGTAGATGAGATGCTGTTCCTCGAGCTTGCGTTGATGTTCACTGGAACACTGCAGCAATCCCAGGACAGAGATGTGAGCATGAGAGCAGGGGGGAGTGTTGAAATGGCAAGCAACCGGAAGCTCAGGGTCCTGCTTGCGGACTGAGCGGAGATGTTCCGCAAAGCGGTCACCCAGTCTGCGCTTGGTCTCCCCAATGTAGAGGAGACCACACTGTGAGCAGCGAATACAGTATACTACATTGAAAGAAGTACAAGTAAATTGCTGCTTCACCTGAAAGGAGTGTTTGGGGCCTGGGATAGTGAGGAGAGAGGAGGTAAATGGGCAGGTATTACACCTCCTGCGATTGCAAGGGAAGGTGCCCTGGGACGGGGACGAGGTGGTGGGGGTAATGGAGGAGTGGACCAGGGTGTCGCGGAGGGAACGATCCCTTCGGAATGCTGACAGGGGAAGGGAGGGGAAGATGCGACTGGTAGTGGCATCACGCTGGAGGTGGCGAAAATGGCGGAGGATGATCCTTTGTATATGGAGGCTGGTGGGATGAAAAGTGAGGACAAGGGGAACCCTGTCACGGTTCTGGGAGGGAGGGGAAGGGGTGAGGGTAGAGGTGCGGGGAATGGGTCGGACACGGTTGAGGGCCCTGTCAACCACAGTGGGGGGAAATCCTCGGTTGAGGAAAAAGGAGGTCATATCAGAAGCATCGTCATGGAATGTGGCATCATCAGAGCAGATGTGTCGGAGACGGATCCCTAAGTCACATTCCTTTATGCAAAACTGGTGTGAAACTGAATAATTATTCCAATAACAGTATCCCAATGCTAGCTTAAATTAGTTTTAGGGTGGGATATGATGATGCATCCTATTGATTATGTCATGCTCACAGGAAATACAAAATAAACCTGAGTTATAAAAAGGAACAATTTAAACAGACTGGTACACTTACCTTCAACAAGATGGAGGACAAAGTCACATGATACATACATTCTCCTGCACTGAAATATACATCCATGGCTGCTAGAACTGAAACTCATTAACCCCATCTGCATTGAAATTAAACAACTCATCACACATGGATGTGAGCCATCCACAAAGTGAGCTAAAACAAAAGCATTAGCAGACATTCCATCTTCAGATATAATCACAACAATAAGGTGTGAACATCCCTCATCTTATCAAATGGGCTGAGATCAGGAGCCATTGTATAGTCCTTCAGGAACGGAAAGCCTAAGTTCACATGGGTGGAACTAACCCTTTATGAACTTACCTTTTTGGAGGACAAAGAGAGTCATCAGTCAACAGAACATCAAGATCAGCAGTCTGGGGTCTCCAGCCACAGAGAGAGAACATCAAAAGCCGTCTTTAATTCCAGCACAAGGCTGAGAGAGAGAGAGATCAATTCCAGCTGAGACATTTGAACCCTACTGAGATGAGTTGGCAACCAACTGCAGCAGAGAAGTAAGAGAGCGCCTTTTGAACAACTCTTCCACCTGTGAAAATTGAACTAAGAGGTGCCAGCATCATCTTCAAACTAAAGTGTTGCTTGCCAGGAGACTTCAGCAACCCAGCAAGGGCAAGAGGATCCCACAGGTTTATTTTGAAAACATAAGATTTTTACATCTTGAACTCTTAACACCTATTACCCTTTACCTTCTATCTGTCTTTTCTTGAGCGTGCATGAGAGAATGAATGTGTGGGTGGGTGGTGTTGTGAACATTTTGGGTGATTATTGTTTTATAATTATTTAATCTTCTGTTTAAAATGCATGAGAAAACCTATCACTGTATGTTTACTTGACTAACAAAACACAGGGGCTGAAACACTAATTTAAACAAAATACTACCTGTGGTTAGTTGGGAGGTGACCAGTAGAAACCAGCCACGCCATTTCCCACCTGTCCATATCACTTGCCATTGGTAGTAGTTGGAGGGCACAAAGTCTCCCCTATGGAAAGGAATTGGCTTAAGAAGATGGTTGAACTGGGCTGAGTTAATTACAGTAGGGATCAGTAAAAGTACGTATTGACATTAAGAAAGTGTTAAGAGAGCATAAAATGTTTTTTGAGCAAGGAGGACCAAATGGTAAAATTAGGCATCACAAGGCTGAAGTCAAGATAAAGGACAGCTGACATTTTGCAAGGCTAAACCAGTGACTTACACCCAGTTAGAAGCAGTAAGTGAAGAGTTGCCTAGATTAGAAATATCAGGGCAATTAAGAAGGTGAAGAGCAGTGAATGGGCTGCACGCATTGTGATATTTAAAAAAGCAGACGGGTCCATTCAGATTTGTGGAGAGTACAAACCAACGGTAAATAAAGTGATCAAAATGATATTTACCCACTGCCTACCAGTGAAGATTTGTTTTCTAATTTAGCCAATGGGAAGGGATTCAGTAAGTTAGATCTGTCAAATGCATGCTTGTAATTAGAATTAATGGAAAAAAGAAAGGAATTGCTTACTATTCATACACACAAAGGGTTGTACCATTATGATAGGTTACCATTTGGTGTGGCTACTAAATCCATAGTTTTCCAGAGCATCATGGATCAGGTACTAAGTGGAATGAAGGGAATGTGCTGCTTCTTAGATGATGTTCTAATTAGAAGTAAGACAGAGGAAGAGCACATTGTAAGGTTGAGCAAAATCCTAGATCAGCTTCCAGAGTATGGCATTAAAGCAACAAAAGCACAAGTGTTACTTCATGGTGTCAAGAGTAACATAACTGGGTCACCAAATAGATGGTGAAGGTATCCACCCATGCAGGAGAAAGTTGAGGGGATTTTGAAAGCAAAGAGACCACAGATTAAAGAAGAACTTCGAACATTCATAGGGATTATTGTGTATTATTCTAAGTTCATCCCAATTTAGCTAACATTTTTACTCCACCATATGAACTGCTCAAAAATGAAATCGCTTGGGAGTGATCTGTAGAGTGCCAGAAAGCATTTGAAGAAGTGAAGAAAGTACTGAGTAGAGATGCTATTTTGGCCCACTATGATTCCAAGAAACAATTGGTTTTAGCATGTGATGCCTGACCACAAGGGTTACGTGTGGTGTTATCTCACATAACGGAAATTGTATGAAGAGGCCTTTTGCATTTGCTTCACATACGTTAACAAAGTCAGAGCAAAGTTGCACACAAATTGAGGAAGAGGTGTTAGCTATCATATATGGTGTTACAAAGTTCCACAAGTACCTGTGTGGTAGGAAATTCACTTTGTTAATTGACCACCAAGCCCTGATGATCATATTTGGTTCAAAGAAGGGGATACCATCCCTAGTGGCAGCATAGCTTCAGAGTTGGGCATTGATTTTGATGGCCTATCAGTATGATATTAAATATCTTAAGTCAAAAGAGCATGCTAATGCCAACGTTCTTTCAAGATTTCCCATGAAGAAAAATTCATTTTTTGCCACTGAGTTACTGTACATACACAAATGATATGCCAGTATTTGTCAGAGAAATTAGTGAAGAAACTCACAGGGATGTAAAGTGCTAAATTATATCAGGAATGACTGGCCTAAAGTGTGATGATGAGAAACTACAGGAGTACTGCACACATAGAAATGAATTGAGTGCGAATCAAGGCAGTCTCTTTTGGGATTTAAGAGTCATATTCCACCAAGATTTAGAGAGAGATTTTTAGAGGAACTACATCAAGAGCACACAGGGATAGTCCATATGAAAGCAGCAGCAAGAAGCTACTTTTGGTATTCAAAGATGGACAGGGATATTGAAGAATTGGTGAAAAGTTGTGAAGTGTGTCTCAGAACGAGAAATGATCCACCCAAAGTTCCTTTCATTACATGGTGAAACACAAGGAAACCATGGAATGAGTACATGTCAATTTCTTTGAAGTGGAAGGTAAAGAGTATTTTGCTTTGGTAGCTATAGCAAGTGGATATGTTTATGCCCAATACCACTGTTGAGGTTTTGAGATGTTGGTTTGCAATTTATGCGTTGCCAGAGGTATTGTTGTCAGACAATGTCCCATGGTTTAATTCAGAAGAGTTTGGAATATTTCTGAGTAAGAATGGAGTCAAACATACTCTGGTACCACCATATTACCCAGCAACAAATAGTGCTGCAGAAAGGAGTGTGCAGATTGTGAAAAGGTCTTTGCAAAAGTATATGAAACGTGACAAGCAAGTGATTCCCATGTTTCCTTTCAACACAGACTAGACAATTTACTGTTTTCTTACAGAAGAACCCCACAGTCTACAACAGGTTGCTCATATTATGAATTAGTGTTTAAACATGCTCCTAGGATAAGGTTAAGTTTGCTTAAGCCTGACATCAATAGCAAAGTAAGAGAAAAGCAAGACAAAGTGAAGCTGAGTTATGATATACCAGCCATGAAATTTAGAGAGTTCAGTGCTGGTCAGAAGGTCATGGTGAAAAACCACCGAAGTGGTAAGAAGTGTGTGTTTATAGTTGTTGTAAAAGAGACTAGGTGCATTCATGCATCTAATGAAGATTGGAGAGAGACTCTGTCAGTGTCATGTAGATTATTTGCTTGAACGGGGAATCCAATGAAAGGAGAGCATGATAACCCTGCTATAGTCCAAATTCCTCCTGCAGTCCCAGGTGGAAGTCAGGAAGAAAGGGAAAGTCACAAGGAAAGTGCAAGTTTGCTGGTATCACCGATTCCAGCAAAGTAGAGCAAAGTGAGCCAGGGACTTGGATTAAGACTAATCAATCAATGTCATAGTCCCAACCATTAGGTGAGTTGGTAGTCAAAGTCAAAGTTCAGGTTTGACATTGTCAGAGATGTTGAGAGAGCAGAGTCAAGCTCATGGAAATGGTAGAAGATAACCAGACCTGTTGGAAGGAAGAAGCAAGAAGTTAAAGAGAAATTAGGAAATTGGAAGTATAAGCCTTCTTTCCATTCCAAGAGGGGTTACTTTTTTTTATTATTTGTTTTGTTGAATAAAAGGCCATTAGACTGAATGGTTTGTTGAAATACTTGAAGTAGTGCAGTCAGATACTGTGTGAATGCAAATTGTACATAAGACACACGATACAAATACATATTGCAGTGTTATTTCAGGAAAAAAGTTGTTCTTTTCATTAATTCCTGTCCAGTGATGATAGTCGTCATACACACACTAGTATTGAGGCAAAATAATTTTTTTAAGCATGTAACTTACTCTGGTTGTACCAGTCATATATGTATTGGTTGTGATTACATGACAAGCAAAATGCAACCCAACCTGTTAAATTGCAGGTTTTGTTGAGATTGGTTGAGTTGTATTGTATTATGAGGTAATCATTTTTCTTTACTTGGTGATGGAGTGTTGTACAATGTAAGAGCTGATCATTTTGTAATACAGCCCTCTCTGTTGGGAGGTTACATTGACTAAAGGAGTAAGACAACGAGGCTAATTAAGTAGTCTCTGGGCTGGATTTCGTTGTCCTGCCGCCGTTGCGCCACCGTGATAAGAACAAAGAACAAAGAACAAAGATAATTACAGCACAGGAACAGGCCCTTCGGCCCTCCAAGCCTGCGCCGATCCAGATCCTCTCTCTAAACATGTCGCCTATTTTCTAAGGTTCTGTATCTCTTTTCTTCCTGCCCATTCATGTATCTGTCTAGATACATCTTAAAAGACTCCATCGTGCCCGCATCTACCACCTCCGCTGGCAATGCGTTCCAGGTGCCCACCACCCTCTGCGTAAAGAACTTTCCACGCATATCCCCCCTAAACTTTTCCCCTTTCACTTTGAACTCGTGTCCTCTAGTAATTGAAACCCCCACTCTGGGAAAAAGCCTCTTGCTATCCACCCTGTCTATACCTCTCATGATTTTGTACACCTCAATCAGGTCCCCCCTCAACCTCCGTCTTTCTAATGAAAATAATCCTAATCTACTCAACCTCTCTTCATAGCTAGCGCCCTCCATACCAGGCAACATCCTGGTGAACCTCCTCTGCACCCTCTCCAAAGCATCCACATCCTTTTGATAATGTGGCGACCAGAACTGTACGCAGTATTCCAAATGTGGCCGAACCAAAGTCCTATACAACTGTAACATGACCTGCCAACTCTTGTACTCAATGCCCCGTCCGATGAAGGAAAGCATGCCGTATGCCTTCTTGACCACTCTATTTACCTGCGTTGCCACCTTCAGGGAACAGTGGACCTGAACACCCAAATCTCTCTGGACATCAATTTTCCCCGGGACTTTTCCATTTACTGTATAGTTCACTCTTGAATTGGATCTTCCAAAATGCATCACCTCGCATTTGCCCTGATTGAACTCCATCTGCCATTTCTCTGCCCAACTCTCCAATCTATCTATATTCTGCTGTATTCTCTGACAGTCCCCTTCACTATCTGCTACTCCACCAATCTTAGTGTCGTCTGCAAACTTGCTAATCAGTCCACCTATACTTTCCTCCAAATCATTAATGTATATCACAAACAACAGTGGTCCCAGCACGGATCCCTGTGGAACACCACTGGTCACACGTCTCCATTTTGAGAAACTCCCTTCTACTGCTACTCTCTGTCTCCTGTTGCCCAGCCAGTTCTTTATCCATCTAGCTAGTACACCTTGGACCCCAAGCGCCTTCACTTTCTCCATCAGCCTGATTATGCGGCAGGCAGCGATTCAACATATTGACAGCGGCCCCCAATCACAGTAGCAGGGTGGCACTGGAGATGCCGTTCACAGTGTCACCTGATGCAGGAACAGGTGCTGCCGTCATTTTCAAAAGGCTGTAGCCCTTCATACAATTCAATATAACCTTTCCCTCCTTCCCCATACAAATCATGCAGAGTTGACCCCTTCCCCATGCAAATCATGCACAGTTGACCCCTTCCCCATAAAAATCATGCAGAGTTGATCCCTTCCCCATACAAATCATGCAGAGTTGACCCCTTCCCCCTCTTCCCCATATGAATCATGCAGCGTTGATCCCTTTCCCCCTTCCCCATACAAATCATGCAGAGTTGACTCCTTCCGCACCTCGGTGGTGCCAGCTTCTCCTGGATGGGAAAGTGAAGATGCATGAGTGCCACATGACAAGCTCAAGATTGGGAACTGAAGGTAAGATCATGGTGAATGTCATGCAGATCCCCACCTGCCAAGAATGAGGCATATAAATTTTGTCATATGAACATTGATTCTAAACTGTTTCTGGAGTGCGGAAATGACTTATTAAACAGATCAGCTGAGGCAAGAAAAAACATTTATGTACTAACAGACAGAGCATGTGGAAACAAAGGACCATTCCCTGACAAATTCAACCCACAATGGACTTTGATTATTAGACATTGAAGGTGAGGAAGCTCACATTCCAGGATGACTGCTAATATGGCTGAATCCACAAACAGACTCGGTCAAACCAGCTTGTCACATGACTAACTGGCTGGTCCAGGCTTTTTTGAACTAGCCACAGAGAGTTTGAACTCAGAGCGACTGTTTGCTCCTGGACTGAGAAGACCTCTCCTGTCTGCTCCCATATCGTTCTCACGGAACTCGAAATCCACTGAAGATGTGAACCTCAAGAGAGAAAAGTCTTCTACATCGAACAAGGTTTAAGAAGAATACTGGGCCCCAACAAAAAGTAAGACCTACCTATAATCAAGGACTCTACAACGAGCTCTAAGAACAGTAACCAAAACCATCTTCAGATATTGCCTCAAAATTTTCCACTTTATTTCTTCTACTCTTTTCTGTCTCTATCTGCATGTGTTTATCGCGTATGCACGCTAGCGTGGGCGCGTAGCATTACCATAGGCGTTAACCGAATTAGAGTTTAAGTTTAATACAGTTCAACCTTTCTTCTTTAAACCAAAGAAAACCTGTTTGGCTGGTTTCTTTGCCTTATAATTGGAAAGCAGTGAACAAGGATTCACCAAGGGGGAGCTAAAAACAAGGTGGGCTTAAAATTAAACCCTGTTACGGTAAGACCAGGTGAAGGCTGAGGGGGAACCCTAGACCCCTTTCTCACCTGGTTGTAACAGTGAATTAAATATAAATTTATGCAGTGAGGTATTTTAAATATTTAATGTATGGTCCCCACTGCCACCAGGAAGATTGGGCCTGGTAATCCCAACGTCGGGCTCTGTGGTGGCTCCTGCCACACCAATTTTCTGGCCCCCCACTATCATAAAACCCGACGTTGGGCTGAGAACAAAATCCAGCCCTCTGTGTGAGTTATTTTCAGTCCAAACAGAACAGATAGTTTGCAAAGGCAAAAGGTGTTTTTTTTGAGGAAGGGATGATGATGTCTGTTTTGAAATAGAGGAGGATGGTACCTGAGAAGAGGGAACCAATTTACAATGTCAGCTAGCATGGCAAACAAGAAGGAAAGATGGAGGCTAGTCATAAACAGATCCTTATAGATCCTTACATCTTGGGATAACCATTGTTTCAGAACTTTTGTCTCTTCTGGAAGCTGAAATTGCAAAGTCTAACCAAAAGGATGGAGAAGATGGTTGAAGTTGACTTATGCCTGGAGGATTAAAATTACTTCATGGGCGTTAAACTTGAATCATACATATGCTATTTAGCATCCAGCAACCCCTGCACATAAAAGGTACACAACTACAAGGTTCGTACATAGTGTCAGCATCAGGGTTTAGAAAAAATATGTATAGTCGCGCAAAAGTAACCAATGAAGTAGAACAAGTAATGAACTACTTTTACCCTTGCTGATTGTGCGGGGAGTGGTTGTGACAAACCCAGTTCTATTAGAGCATATACAGCAGCTATTATTTATCTCCCTGTGAAATGACTGGAAAAAATATCTTTACTTCAAACCCAACTCCATATTATGAGATTGAAGCCTTGATTTCATGGCCAAAGATGATGACAAATATCTAACTGGTTCTGGAAGATACAAAGCCATGCTGTTACTTTGGCCCTCATCGGCATAAGAACAAACATTCGTTCAAAATGATTAGTTTTAAAATGGGTGTCTGTTGCTATGGTGACAGAATTTAAGGTATCAGATAATAACCTGATTGTGTTCTATATGAAAAAAATCATTAGATATTTTTGTGTCCACATTGACTATCTGCATTCTGCTTTGCTATTAGTTCTTAGGGCATAACTTGCAGCTAGGCAAAATGCCACTCTAGGATATCTGTAAGGCAGCAACTTGCAGTAATGTGCAATGCTTCACTAAGCACTGCTGGATCGATGTAACTGTTGAGAAAGAGATGTGCAATTTGGTAGTGAATACGAAAGGTAGGTTACTTTTCCTTAGGTATCATAATTGACATTCTTCAAATAAATATTTATAGTCCATGTACAGTAATTTCTTCCATCCCCATCTACATCTTTTTTGGGGGCATGGGTTTAATAACATATTATCTAATTAAGTGTATCCCAAGATATTTATCTACAATTCTATATCCTATTTTACAGGTGAAGGGAGGTTTAGGATTAATTCGTTCAAACTGATCCCTTTTTTCAGAAGACAGGAAGAACCTGCATTTTTATAGTGAATTTCATGACCTCAGGACATCGCAAAGCATTTTGCAGCCAATTAAGTATTTCTGAAGTGTAGCCAATGTTGTAATGTATGGAAATATGCCAGCCAATATGCACACAGCCAGGTCCCATAAATAACTGTGATAAATGACCAGATAATCCATTTTAGTGACGTTGGTTTAGAGATAAATGTTGGCCACGCCACCTGATGAACTTCCCTGTGCTTCTTCAAATAGTGTTTTGGGTTCTTCTACATACACCTGAAAGGGCAGATCGTGTCTTGGTTTCACGTTTCAACAAAGCAGCACTTCCCAGTACTGCACTGAAGGATCAACCTAGATGATACTCTTAAGCCCCTAAAGTGGGACTTCAACCCACAACCTTCTGACTCAGAAGCCAGAGTGCGACTTTTTAGCCAAGGCGAACACCCAAAAATACAGCCCTCAGGAGAAATTTGATCATTTTATTTTTTAAATGTCAGTTTTCATTGTGGTAAAGAGACCCTTCAAGTCAAATCTCTCTCCTTACTCGATGTCTGCAATAACAGTAGCAACAGAGGGCATTTCTGTGCATCCTGGAGTGGCTCCTTAAGAAACAGCAGAAGATGTGACTTTAATGGAGCTAAAATCCATGTTGGAGTTGTGGACCACCAAAAACTATGATAGTTGCCAGACAATGGACTATTTTTTCATGCACTGGTAGCCCTGCCTTATTTTTAGTTTAGTTTTTTAGAGATACAGCACTGAAACAGGCCCTTCGGCTCAGCGAGTCTGTGCCGACCATCAACCACCCATTTATACTAATCCTATACTAATCCCATATTCCTACCACATCCTCACCTGTCCCTATATTTCCCTACCACCTACCTATACTAGGGACAATTTTTTTATAATGGCCAATTTACCTACCAACCTGCAAGTCTTTTGGCTTGTGGGAGGAAACCGGAGCACCCGGAGAAAACCCACACGGACACAGGGAGAACTTGCAAACTCCACACAGTGCAGTACCCAGAATTGAACCCGGGTCGCTGGAGCTGTGAGGCTGCGGTGCTAACCACTGCGCCACTGTGCCGTCCAGCCACCAATTGAGCCCCTTAACTCGGCAATTAATGCCCAGTCAAAGTTCTCATACCACTGCCACTGCCACAATGCCAGTTTAAAGTTGCACCCCTTTCAGGTTACTGGCTCAGCCAAGTAAGCTGGACTCTATGCTGATAAGAATATTAATTTTTTTTTAAAAAATCAATCAAAATTCTCCCTATCAAGTATTCTTATATAAAAATGGGGAGTATTTTGAACAAAAAGTACTTCTCCTGGACTTTTCTTTCCCTTTAAGTTTGCAAAATTAAAGCAATCTTTTTATTTATAATTATGTATTTTACTGGAATTCATTTAGTAGATGTTTTTCCAGCATAGCAGATAGGCAGTTTTCACATTCTTATAGTGTCACCGGGGAAATGAGTCCAATAGTTTATTTCTTCCAGTAAATAAAATTGTGGCATACACTTTATGAGTAATTCAGGACAAGGTATGTGTAACATGCTTAAGAGGAACAAGTGATTTTAGTTCCTGTGGTTCTCTAAGTTTTCCACCTCTGGGGTTTATCTTGCTTCATGTCTGTGTCTGTTGTAGGCTAATGACGGAGATTGATTGCCATGATTAGTCAACAACTCCATTATGGTTGTATCATGTACCAGAAAATAAAGTTGGTGGACCATGGTCTTTTTTCATCTAGCAATTCCTATGTTCCCATTCTAAATATAGGTATCTGTTAGAGTTAATGCAATCATGGTAACTTTGAAATAAGGTGCATGCGATTGGTAAGAAAATGAAGCAAACCACTCCTTACATGGGAGGCGATGGGTAAAAACAAAGGCAGACATTTTATGCTCTCCCCGAGGCAGGTTTGGAGACAGGGAGAGCATAAAATCGGGTGGGATGGTGGCCGCCACCTTCCAGCCTCTGTCAAAATTAATGCCCAGTCAAAGGTCTCACACCACTGCCACTGCCACAATTAGCCAAGCAGCAGGCAGCCCTATCACTGCATGAAAGACCGTGTGGGCTGCTTCCCAGCTCCCCTCATTAAAAAGCAATTAGTGGCATCAGGGAGGGGGAAGCCCACTGAGAGCCACACCCCTGCCCTTGCTAATGAACCCCCTACAACCCCACTTCCCCACGACCCGCACACAACGAGACCCCTCCCACCTGACCTACCTGTGGCCTGGGTCCAGCGATGCACTTGGGCCTCAGGTAGGTGCTCCATCGGCAGTAGCCACTGCCTCCACGGTGGCAGTGGTCAGTGGAAGAGCTGGTGGCCTCTGATTGGCTGGCAGCTCTCTAAGGGAAGGACTTCATCCTGTGTAAGGCCCATCGCTGGCCACTTTAGTGTGTAATTGGCACTAGATTCGGCAGGCCTTCCACTTAAGCGGCGGCGTGTGGTTTTTGACATCACCTTTACCGGGCATTGAGACCCCCGTTGCCAGCATTAAATCCCGGCCAAGGTGTATGGTCATGATGCTCTAGCCATCATGTGTGGGATGGGTTTGATCGGCCAACTGATCTTTTCCTACATGTCAATTTCACATGGTCTTATGTAAGAATTTTACTAGATGCAGATGTATTCAATTTAGTCCAGGGTTCAGTTTTAAAAAATGCATGGTGAACACATTTGATTACTGATTTAAAAATCATAGTATGAGACAAATATGTCAATACATATGGTTAAATTACACAAACACTGAACTAATTCAAGCATGTATCAATTTTTTTAAAAAAGCATATTTGTGCTTGCGTTGCATTTAAAAAATTATGCCCTTACATTCATTCAATACATTCATTCATTTTATCCACCCTTTCAAACAGTAGGAGTTTGCTCACCGTTTATTTTTAAACTAATGAAACCTCATAAATTGGCACAAATGGAAATGTGAGAAATAAACACAAATATTTGCAACATTAATAAGTTAGGCAAAGGCAGCTTCTTAGCTAACTAATGGAACCACAAGTGTATCTTTCACAATTCTTACTCTTACTACCAAATCTTCCTTCCTTGTCCCCATGCACACTGATATTCTAAATGGTTCCCTCTTGTCAGATGCTGGCTGCAACCCTTTCAAAAATGTGGTCATCACCTCCCTCCTCAAAAAGTCTCCCTTCACCCCTCTGTCCTTTTCCTCATCTACAGGCTGCCCCTTGGTGACATCACTTGAAGACATAAGGTCAGCTTGCACATGCAAGCTGAAAATGCACAGTTCAACTTACATCTCGATAACATCTCTGCCACTATTTGAGCCCATCTGCTGCTGAATTTTTCATCTATGCCTTTGTAACTTCAAGACTTGATTATTTCAAATGCTCCTCTGGTCAGCCTCCATAAGTTTGGAATTTTTGCTAGTATAAATACAGGAGGAATTTGCTTACACAAGAAGTAAGTAGCAAGTAGCTTGACGGAGTACTGCTTTGACAGAGTACTTAACTCAGGGAATTTGGTGAATGAGGGAATTCAACACAGGGAGGGAAGAGGTGCTGTTCTAGCCATTTAAACAAGGAGTGGTCTGTGAGGGAATGGGAGACAGCAAGACCTGAGAGCTGAAGTCTAGAGGCATTAATTTGGTGAACAGGGAGGCCTTTATCTATATTACAGATATGTGGGCCTGGGTGGAGATTGAGCACAGAGATTGAGGATTTAAAGCGGGGAAGAGAGCCTCCAGCGAAATCTCCGACAACAAAAGCAACATCTCCAAATAGTCTTAGTAACCTCCCAACCAGGGAGGGAGCTGATTGGTGAGTAGCTGGGAAGTGTTTCTAGTTAATAATCTAGAAAGTAAAGGTATAGCAGGGAACCTCAGCCCCTGGAATGCAGATCCTGTGCCATGTGGGAAATCCTGGATGCTTCTTGTGGTCTGGATGACCACTTGTGCAGGAAGTGCCGCTAGCTAGAGCAGCTTGAGCTCCGGGTTTTGGAGCTTGAGCGGCAGCTGGAGTCACTGTACAGGGCATCCGCGAGGCTGACAACTTCGTGGATAGCACATTTCTGGAGGTGGTCATTCCACAGCTTAAAGATGTTCAGATACGGAGGGAATGAGTGACCGCCAGAAGGACAAGGAGGACCAGGCAGGCAAGGCAGGAATCCCATGAGGGCATCTCACTCTCCAACTGGTATTCACTTCCAAATACTGGTGAGAGAATGGTTCCTCTGGGGAGTGCAGATAAAGCCAGGTCCTTGGCACCATGGGTGTCTAAGCTGCACAGTGGGGAGGAGGAAGAGTGGAAGAGCAATAGTGGTAGGGGATTCAATAGTGAGGGGAACAGACAGGCAGTTCTGCAGCTGCAGACGTGACCCCAGGATGGTATGTTGCCTCCCTGGTGCCAGGATCAAGGATGTCATTGAGCAGCTGCAGGACATTCCGAAGGCGGAGGATGAACAACCAGCAGTTGTGTTCCATATCGGCACTAATGACATTGGCAAAAATTGGCCATGTGGTTGATAATGACGAAGAAAGCTTTAGACTGCAGGAAGCTCTCAATGGACTAGTCAGGTGGACGGAACAGTGGCAAACGGAGTTTGAGGTAATGCATTTAGGGAAAACTATCAAGGCAAGAGAATACACAATGATTGGCATCATCCCATCTACGAAAGATGATGGACAGGCAGCAAACAATCCATTTAGGTGGGGTGTCTTCTCTTGGTGCACCTTTGCTGATGGCTGTGGAGGCCAATCCTTGAGAGGCAGGTTCTATAACAAGTGTCGCACTTGAAGCTGCCAAATGACACTGTGAGTTGTTGTTTTTGATGTTGGCACCTGTTGCCAAGCTGCTGTAGCAACTGCTCGCCATGGTAGTGCACACCGGTCTACAGGATGTGTTGTCATTTCCCTCTTTTGCCAGATAATAACTCCCAGGTGTGATAGTCGATATTTAGGGCCTTCATGTCATGTTTGCAAAGCATCCTTGAAGCAGAGCTTTGAGAACTCCACTGATCATCTGGCCCCGGCAACTTACCATAGAGAAGGCCCTTCCAGCCTGTGGACATGTCCCATCCACCAATGCCACATCTGTTTGTTTAGTTTCAACACACTTGGGAGCGCTTCCTTTGAGAGGACTGCCACATTTATGAATTTGTCCTGCCAGGATATACCCATAAGGCGCCGCAGACAACGTAGATGGAAATTATTGAGCTTCTTTTCCCGGTAGCTGTAAGTCACCCATGTTTCACAGCTATACAGTGAGGTGCTGAGAACACAGGCCTTATAAACCATCAGCTTGGTCCTAAGGGTCAGCTTGGTGTTATCACATGCGCCTTTCACAATTTGGCTAAAAATGGTAGCTGCTTTCCCAATGCGTGTATCGAGCTCTGCATCAAGGGACAGATTGTCAGTCAGTGTGGACCCAGGGTAGCAGAATTTGTTAACCACTTCCAGTGGGCTGTTATTTAGTGTGATCGGGGTGGAGATGCCACACCTTGTCTCATGACTACGGTTTTCTTGACGCTTATAGTCAAGGAGAACAAGTTACAGGCACAGGAGAGACAGTCCATGAGTCTTTGTAGCTGAGTTTCCGTGTAAGCGTTCTGGTTCTGGTATTCTGATGAAAGGTCACAGACCTGAAACATTAACTCTGTTTCTCTCACCACAGATGCTGCCAGACTTGCTGTGCATTCCAGCACTTGCTGTTTTTATTTCAGATTGCCAGCATCGCAGTATTTTGCTTTTATTTTAGCTGGAAAGTGGGATTAGGCTGGATGGCTACTGGTCAGCCGGCACAGACACGATGGGACGAATAGCTTCTTTCCATGCTGTAGATTTCTGTGATGCTATGATTACACACTCTATAAACTTATGCGCACCCAAAACTGAGCTACCCCTATTCTATCCCTCATCAAGAGCCACTCCCTTATCACCCCTTGCCTTCCTGACCTCATGGTCCTCAATGACTCCAATTTAAAATTCCCATTCGTGTGTTTAAATCCCTTCATGGCCTAATTCCTCTGTATTTCTCCAGCCCAACACTCCCCGAAACTCTCAGTTCTTCCAACTCTAGTTTCCTGTGGTTCCTCATCCCTTCCCATTGGGGGCCATGCCTTTAACTGATTTGGCCTACACTCTGGAAGTCTCTACCTAAACCCCCACCCACCACCGCCACCACCCCCCACCCCCCACCCCCCCCCCCCCCCCCACCTCTCCCTTCCTTTGAATTATCTTTAGGTGATCACAGAGAGCTGCTCTAATGATATCTTTGCGTATCTCAACAATGGCTGAGGTCAAACTAATGGACCTATTGTTTCCGGGTATTGCTTTGCCATTGTTTTAAAAATTGGAACTACACGAGCATCCCTGGAGTCCAGGAATAGTCTCTGTCTCAATCACACTTTTAAAGGTGCTTTTCTATGTTAAAGACTCTGGACGCAATATTCATTCATGTTGCGTCGCTTCTAGCAGAACTATGCAGCCTATCTCCAAAGCTGTAGCACGGGAGGGGCTGCTGGCCACTTCCCACATGGTCCATGGAGCTTGATGCAACCGGACTGGTGCACACAAGTGTGATCCTCTGTGTGTGCTCAAAGAGGGTGAAGGAGTGACGTCACTGACTTCAATGAGCTGATGCAATGCATGAATACTAAAACTGGCCAATGTACAGGGAATGCCTTCCTTATTCACTCCTGAAACAAGCGTTAGGAAGGTAAGCCCTGTTCTGGAGTTATTTAACAAGTTGCAGCTGGGATCCTTTTAACTTACTTGTGCTCAGGCAACATTGGTGGAAGCACTGTGGTGTGTTGCTGGAGGTGGTTGAGATTTCTGTTGAGCACAGAGAGGGAGAGAATTACAGTGCCTTCTGTAGGTCTGGGGGCAGTAGCTGCAGTGCCACTTGTTCTGCAACACAAGTAGGAGGAGGAGGCAGAGAGAGGAACCTCTGCAAGGAAGGAGGACTCTACTTAGAAGGTCCTACCCTGAGAGGGTCTTCAGGGAGCACCAGTCCTACACTGGGATGAGCCAGGTGCAGTACCTCAGGAAGCTTCACTTTACAAGGAGGTAGTGACAGAGTTGTGTCACCTCCATCATGAAGACCTGGAGCCTCAAACCAGGGTAAGGATGACCCTCCCAGTGGTTGTGAAGATCACCATTGCCTTTTGTTTCTTCACAACGGGATCCTTCCAGGCAGAAGCTGGTGACGTCAGCAGCATATCATAATTTACAGTCCATAGAAGCATCTGGGAGGTGATAGGATGCTGAAAGACGACAGCAGGTTTGTGCTCCAAGGTGCCACTTCCACTCGCACTGGGTGGCACCTCAGCAATCCTTGTATTCTGCTGCAGTACAGATTGCTGGACTACTGTGACAGCCTGCATGCTCCATCAGGCACTGAGATCTGCATCCACGAAGGCAGCTGTCTGCTCCTGGATGGCAGCAGCCAGGGATCTCATGACCTCTATCTGAGCTTCCACTTCGGCACTGATACATCAGCAGGACTCCACCTGTGCAGCAGTGGAAGCTGAGACAGTGGTCAGCAGACTCTTTATCATAGGCCACTCAGGTAGTGCTGCCATGGAGGTGCCCACCACTTCCACAATGGAAAGGATGGGCTGCAAGCTCTGTGCGATGTCCCCTGCCACAGTAGAGCTGGACTCCTCAATGCTCCTAGCCAGTTAGCCAGTGACTGGAGGCTGTCTGGCAGACTTGTTAATGCCCAAAGCATCTTGGTGTGCATCACCATCAGTGCTTTCCCATAGTTCATCCCAACGCGGTCCTCATCTAAGCCCTCTGCAGCAGAACTGGTGTGCGACCTCACCCTCTGGAAAGTTTGCACTTGAGCTGACCTATCCCCCCTGTCCTGGCTGCAGTTCACTCATGCCTGGTGACTCACCACATGCAGAGACTCTAAACTAGCTACTAACACTCGTGCAGTGCCAATATCTGAGCTGGTGGCTGTGAGTATTAGGAAGAAGCACTGTCACTCAACCTATGAGCTCTCTTCCAACTCCCACTCTTCCGCAGGGGCTGAGCAGCCGGCGGTTTTTGACTATTTGAAAGCATACATGCATAAGGGGAGGATAAAGCCTGCGAACGGCCTTCCCACTTCGCCATCAATTGAGGCCCGTGAGTGGGGCCATCGCAATTAGCCGAGCGGTGGGCAGGAAGCACAGCAAGAAAAACTGTGTGGTTTGCTTTCCAGCTCGGGGGTGGGGGTCCCTTGTTAAAAGGCACTTAGTGCTTGAATGAGGGACCCGGCATCAGGAAGGGGGGACCCGCTGAGAGCCAACCCCCTGCCCTTGTTGCTGACCCCCCAGCAAACCCTGCCCTGCGTGACTCCTCCTGCCCTGACCTACCTGTGGCCTGGGTCCAGTGCCGCTCCTGGGCCTTGGGTGGGTGCTCCACAGGCAGCAGCCACCACCTCTGCAGTGCTGCTGCTCGGCTAAAGAGCTGCTGGCCTTTGATTGGCCTCTGATCCGTTGCAAAAGTCCTTGATCCTGTGGAAGGCCCACCACTGTCCAGTTAAGTGCCTAATTGGCACTTAATTCAGTATGCCTCCCACGGAAGGGATGACACAGGGATCTAGGAGGCGCTTTTGCCAGACATTGAGACCCCCATCGCCCACATAAAATCCTGGCCTAAGGATGAGGGAAGCAGAAGGTCCATGGTCACTCCATTTGCAGCTTCCAGTTCATGGCACCTTTCAGGATGAGTGTGAGGAGTTACTGGGGAAGCTGAATAAGGCAGCAACTTACTGTCATCCTGGATGCCAGTGCCGGGTGCCACTGGCTTCATCACAGTAGTGCCCATGATCCTGGGAACCATCTGTTCCAGGACACTGAGGGGATGGATTCTCGGTGATCCTCCACCAGTCATCTGCTTCTCATGCCTGTTGTGGGTGATCTTCTGCTGCAAAAGAGATGGCAGAATGTCAGTAACTGTGCAGCACTGTGTTTGGCTGTGCCTGGAATTGCTGAATAGCTAGAGGTATGTGGAGGCAGTGAGAAGTGGGTGTGCAGTTGGCAGTATTGAAAGGTGCGTGAGCATGAGGTGTGGTGTAAGGATGTAAAGGGTGAGTCCTGAGTGTCAGAGTGTTTGCTGGGTAAGTGATGGAGGAGCAGTGCATTGAGTAGCATGAGATGTGCGGTGGGTGAGAGATGTGATGTACAGATGCATTCATTCACGTTGACCACCTGAGTGAGGTCATTAAACTTTGTTCAACACTTATGCCATGTTCATGGTGCCACACACTTTGGGTATTGACAACCCTGACCACCTGCTCCCATTCCCTTCAGACGGTTAGTCTCGAGAGCTTCCTGCCTCCTGCTGGAAACACATCCTTCTTTCTGGCCTTGACCTCTTGACACAGTACATCTGAGGGGGCGTCAGAAAATAGGGGATTTCTCTTCTTCCTCTGGTGTGCCACAGCTTGTCCTTGAATGGCAAAAACGATTATCCAGCAACCTGCTGTGTATTACTGCCAATTCCCTTTTATAGAGACTGTGCCTTTAAAAAGGGAAAGCTACCTGGAGCAACTGCTTTCTTTCCAATGCTACTTGGGCCGCCTGGAGTGTGCAGACAACACCTTTACAGAAATGGAGACAGGGGCTGTCCAGGAGCAGCTTGGGGTCATGCTACAATCATGAAAATGAGGTGGGAAGATGAATTTTGTGTCTTATCAATCTCGTTTCCAAAGGACGCAGGGATGGCATGAATTGCAACACCCACGTCGAAAAATCAGGGGCATGAATTTCACACCCTCTAAATCAATGTAGTTTGTTTTTGCTTTGTTATCTATAGTTCTTGCCATCATCTTGATAATCAACAGAAATGAGAGCAAGGAGTACATGGGTTAGAAATTTGTCTTGGCCTATTTCAGGCTCAGACTATTGTGCAGACGAACCAAAAGTCTCAAGGATGACCAAAAATTTTCCCTCAGGCTTCATCTAAATATTCCAGGCAAGATGTTGGAGCATTTTACACTCCCACAGGTTCTGACTTACCTGGGAGAGTGGAGAGGCAGCGGAGATGTGAGGAATTGCGCTGGAGAGAGAGAGCTATAAATCAAGATCGAGGCTCATGACCTGCACTTACCTGGGAGAGCGGAGAGGCAGGCTGGCTGGAGTTGGCGCACACTGGGTTTGAAGAAAGAGTGAAAAAACATTTAGCAGTGACATCACTTGAAAGCCGCAAGCTGATTGGTTGGTGAGTAACTGCCTGTGAATAGCTGGAAAATCAGAAAAAAAGTAGTTTTTTTTGAACCCTCAAATAGCTTTCTTATAAGTGGTAAAGTTAGTATTACTAAGGATTTAGTTAGTGTAATTTATTAGAAAGTGCTTCTTGAGCAGAGTATGAAGCTGTGTGTTTGGTATGCGAGGGAGTTCAGTGGCAAGGGGAAAGAGGTGCTCTTTTGTCTCTTTTCTTTTTCTGCCTTTTCAGCCTCCAGTATTTGGTTCTTACTTCGATACAGGGGAAGAAGCTGATTGGTGAGTAACTAGTAAGTTATTCTACTTATTATACTAACAATAATTAGTTTGTAAAGATAAGGTATGGCAGGGCAGCTTGGCGGAGTGGAATGTGCCTCCTGTGGTATGTGTGAATTCGTGGACACACCATATTTCCTTGACAAACACATCTGATGGAAGTGTCAACAGCTGCAGAACCTTGAGCTCCGGGTTTCGGAACTCAAGTGGCGGCTGGAGACACTGGTGCATCCAGGAGACAGAGAACTATGTAGATAGCACATTTAGAGAGGTGGCCACACCGCAGGTTAGGAACATGCAGGCAGAGAGGGAATGAGTGACCACCAGGCAGTCTAAGAGAACCAGGCAAGTCGTTCAGGAGTCCCCTGAGTTGATCTCGCTTGCTAACCAGTTTTCCATTTTGGATACTGGTGAAGGAGATGGTTCCTCCGAGGAGAGTAGCAAGAACCAAGTCCATGGCACCATGGGTGGCTCAGCTGCACAGGAGAGGAGGAAGAAGAGTAGAAGGGCAATAGTGATAGGGGATTTGTTAATTAGAGGAACAGACAGGTGTTTCTCCGGCTGCAGATGTGACACCAGGATGGTATGTTGCCTCCCTGGTGTCAGAATCAAGGATGTCACAGAGCGACTGCAGGACATTATTCTGGGGGAGGGTGAACAGCCAGAGGTCTTGGTCCACATTGGTACCAATGACAAAGGTAAGAAGAAGGATGAGGTCCTGAAAGCAGAGTTTAGGGAGTTAGGAAACAAAAAGCAGGACCTCAAAAGCAGTAATCTCAGGATTACTCCCAGTGCCATATGCTAGTGAGCGCAGGACTAGGAGGGTTAAATGATTGAACATGTGGCTTGAGAATTGGTGCAGGAGGGAGGGCATCAGATTTCTGAGGCATTGGAACTATTCTGGGGTAGGTGGGACCTGTACAAGATGGACAGTTTGCACTTTAGCAGGACCGGGACTAACATCCTCGCAGGGAGATATGCTAGTGCTGTTGAGGAGGGTTTAAACTAAATTGGCAGGGGTTTGGGAACCTAAGAGGGAGCTCAGATTGGAAGGAAGCAAAACTGGTAACAGGAAATAGAAAAGTAGTAAGAGAAATTCAAAGGCAGACGAGACAAACATCAAATAGGATCGGAATGAGGAATAATGTTAAGACAAAATTAATGACACTGTCTGAATGCACACAGCATTCGCAACAAGGTAGATGATTTGAAGGCACAAATAGAGGTAAATGGGTATGATTTAATTGCCATTACAGAGATGTGGTTACAGGGTAACCAGGACTGGGAACTGAATAGTCAGGGTTATTTACCATTTAGGAAGGATAGGCGGGGGGGAAAGGAGGTTTCTTAGTACTGTTAATAAGGGACGAGATCAGTATATTAGTGAGAGAGGATCTTAGATTGAAGGATTAAGAAGTAGAATCAGTTTGGGTGGAGCTAAGGAACAGCAAGGGGCAGCAAACATAGATGGAGTTGTTTATAGGCCACCAAACTGTACTGGTAATGTTGGGCACAGTATAAATCAGGAAATTAGAGTTGGATGTAGCATGAGAAATACAATAATAATAGGCAATTTCAATTTACATATAGATTGGGTAAACCTAATTAGCATTAATGCTGTGGAGGATGAATTCCTGGAGTGTGTACGAGATGGGTTTCTGGAGCAGTACATTGAAGAACCAACTGGGGATCAGGCTATTTTGGATTTAGTATTATGTAATGAGAAAGGGCTAATTAATAACCTTGCTGTCAAGGAGCCGTTAGGAAATACTGACCACAATATGATAGAATTTTGCATTAAGTTTGAAAGAGATATAATTCATTCTGCAACTAGTATCTTAAATCTGAACAAAGGAAAGTATGAAGGTATGAGGAGCAAGTTGGCAATGGTGGATTGGGAAAATACATTAAAAGACTTGATGGTAGACAGGCAATGGCTAGTATTTAAAGATGTATTACATGGTTTACAACAAATATACATTCCTCTAAGACACAAAAACCCAACGGAAAGGTGAATCAACCCTGGCTAACCAAAGAAGTTAAAGATTGCATTATGTCAAAGGAAGTGGCTTATAAGGACACCAGAAAAAATGGTAAGCCCGAGTATTGGGAGCAATTTAAAATCCAACAAAGGAGGACCAAGAAACTGATAAAGAAAGGGAAAATAGAGTATGAATGCAAGCTAGCTAAAAACATAAAGGCGGACTGTAAAAGCTTCTTTGGGTATGTGAAAAGGAAAATATTAGCAAGGACAAATGTGGGTCCATTGCAGGTGGAGACAGGAGGGTTTGTGGTGGAGAATGAGGAAAGACCAAACAATTACTTTGTGTCTGTCTTCATGGAGGAAGACACAGAAAATCTCCCAGAAATAGTACGGAACCAAGGGACTTGTGAAAATGAAGAACTGAATGAAATTAGTATCAATAAAGAGGTAGTACTCAAAAAATTAATAGGATTGAAAGTTGATAAATCCCCTGGACCAGATGAGCTACATCCCAGAGTATTGAAGGAGGTGGCTATAGAGATAGTGGATGCATTGGTAGTTTGCTTTCAAAATTCGATAGTTTCTGGAAGTGTTCCTGCAGACTGGAAAGTAGCAAATGTAACCCTACTATTCAAGAAGGGAGCAAGAGAGAAAATGGAGATCTACATACCTGCAAGTTTGACATCAGTAGTAGAGAAAATGTTAGAATCTATTATAAAGGATGTGATAACTGGACACTTGGAAAATAATGATATGATTGGGCAGAGTCAACATGGATTTATGAAAGGGAAATCATGTTTGATAAACCTGTTGGAATTTTTTGAGGATGTTACTTGTAGCATAGATAAAGCAGAACCAGTGGATGTGGTGTATTTGGATTTTCAGAAGGCTTTTGATAAGGTCCTACACAGGAGGTTAGTAAAAAAAAATTAGAGCACATGGTATTGGGGGTAATATTCTGCTATGGATTGAAATTGATTAACAGACAGAAAAGAGAGAGTAGGAATAAATGGGTCATTCTCAGGATGGCAGGCTGTTACTGGTGGTGTACCTCAAGGATCAGTGCTGGGGCCACAGTTGTTCACAATCTATATAAATGATTTGTGGGGACCAAATCTAATATTTCCAAATTTGCTGATGACATAAATCTAGGTGGGGATGCCAGTTGTGAGGAGGATTCAAGGAGGCTTCAAGGGGATTTAGAGAGGCTAAGTGAATGGGCAAGAACATGGCAGGTGGAATATAATGTGAATAAGTGTGAAGTGATCCACTTTGGTAGAAAAAACAGAAAGGCAGAATATTTCTTAAATGGGGAGAGGTTGTGCAGTGTTGATGTGCAAAGGGACCTGGGTGTCCTTGTTCATGAGCCACTAAACACTAGAATGTAAGTGCAGCAAGCAATTATGAAGGTAAATGGTATGTTGGCCTTCATTGCAAGCAGATTTGAGTACAGGAGTAAGAAGTTTTGCTGCAATTGTACAGCACCTTGGTGAGACTGCACCTGGAGTATTGTGTACAGTTTTGTTCTCCTTATCTAAGGAAAGATATATTTTCCATAGAGCGAGTGCAACGGAGGTTCACCAGACTAGTCCCTGGGATGGTGGGATTGTCTTACGAGGAGCGATTGCAGAAACTGGGCCTGTATTCCTTAGCGTTTTGAAGAATGAGAGGTGATCTCATTGAAACTTACAAGATTCTTATAGGGTGTGACAGGGTGGATGTGGATAGGATGTTTCCTCTGGCTGGTGAGTTTAGAACCAGGGGACATAGTCTTAGAATAAGGGGCAGGCCATTTAAGACTGACATGAGGAGGAATTTCTTTACTCAGAGGGTGGTGAACCTGTGGAATTCTCTATCCCAGAGGGCTGTGGAAGCTCAATCATTGAGCATGTTCAAGACAGAAATCGATAGATTTCTGTATACTAATGGCATCATGGGATATGGGGATAGTGGGGGAAAATGGCGTAGAGGTAGATGATCAGCCATGATCTGTTTGAATGGCGGAGCAGGCTCGACGGGCCAAATAGCCTACTCCTGCTCCTATTTCCTATGGCAACTCACTCTTCAGTTGAATTGAATTTTGGGCTGCTAGTCTTGCTGGCAGTGGTCTCAGGTAAGGCCCAGATGAAGTGGTGAACAGCGACCATCAGGAATGCAGTGGAGATGACAGAAGCAATCTTGTTCCTCCTGGCTCCACTTTAAAATTGAAAAAAATTTACTTGTTTGGTGATGGCAACTTCCTCAACCATATCCACAGCAGCAAACCCTGAATGGAGAAGGCAAGGCACCCAGATTCCCTGAGGGGCCCAAAAACAGGTGGTAGGCCTCTCAACAGCATAGGCAAAAGACCTAATGCCTGTTTTTAGCGGCTGCCATGGATGTGTGAAAATTACCCAACACGGTATGGCTTCGGATGTTTCTCAGGCAAGCTTGCGTGCAGGTCACAGTCCTACAAATTTGATCATTTTTGCCTCCATCTTCATCTGGAAAATGGGCGCAAAGATGACTAATTTCTACCTCTGTATATTTGAAGAGATCTCACCTGCCCAATTCCAAACATGTTGTGGTCTGAGAGTACTTACATCACATGCAGTGAATATTGTATATCAGAAGCTGAAAATCCCACAATCAGAATTAACCTCCAATCCAGACATTAAATAGTTCCTGCCAGCAAGCAGTAATCAAATTTTGAATGCAACATATCATTAGCTTTTTAAATTCTGCACTAAAAGAAGACATGCCGTACTTTTTATATAGCTCTTCCCTCGTGACTGGGATTTGGGAACAGTGTCAGATGATTACTTACTTCTGAACGGACAGTATGTTAATTACATAATGGGATGGGACGTTACCAGTCATGTGAATGTAAAATAAGCATTTATACTCAGTGGGCAGAAAATCTAACCTCCTATTTTCCTCAAAAAATATTTACAACCAGAACAGAAAGTGCTCAGCAGGTCAGACAGCAACAGTGCAGAGAGAAATAAAGTTAAAGTTTCAGGAAAAATGTTAATATCCTAATAATGCAGATTTTTTTTTAATACATTCATAGGATGTGGGCATTGCTGGCCAGGCCAGCATTTATTGCCCATCCCTAATTGCACTTGAGAAGGTGGTGGTGAGCTGTCTTCTTGAACTGCTGCAGTCCATGTGGAGTAGGTACACCTACAGTGCTGTTAGGAAGGGAGTTCCAGGATTTTGACCCAGCGACAGTGAAGGAACAGCGATATAGTTCCAAGTCAAGATAGTGTGTGACTTGGAGGGGAACTTGCAGGTGGTGGTGTTCCCATGTATTTGCCGCCCTTGTCCTTCTAGTTGGCAGAGATCGCGGGTTTGGAAGGTGCTGTCTAAGGAGCCTTGGTGCTTTGCTGCAGTGCATCTTGTAGATGGTACACACTGCTGCCACTGTGCGTCGGTGGTGGAGGGAGTGAATGTTTGTAGATGGGGTGCCAATCAAGCAGGCTGCTTTGTCCTGGATGGTATCGAACTTCTTGAGTGTTGTTGGAGCTGCACCCATCCAGGCAAGTGGAGAGTATTCCATCACACTCCTGACTTGTGCCTTGCAGATGATCGACAGGCTTTGGGGAGTCAGGAGGTGAGTTACTCGCCTCAGGATTCCTAGCCTCTGACCTGCTCTTGTAGCCATGGTATTTATATGGCTACTCCAGTTCAGTTTCTGGTCAATGGTAACCCCTAGGATGTTGATAGTGGGGGATTCAGCGATGGTAATGCCGTTGAATGTCAAGGGGAGATGGTTAGATTCTCTCTTGTTGGAGATGGTCATTGCCTGGCACTTCTGTGGCTCGAATGTTACTTGCCACTTCTCAGCCCGTAGACTCCAGCCAGCGGAGGGTTTTCCCTCTGATTCCCATTGACCTCAGTTTTGCTAGGGTTCCTTTACGCCATACTCGGTCAAATGCTGCCTTGATGTCAAGGGCAGTCACTCTCACCTCTCTTCTTGAGTTCAGCCCTTTTGTCCATGTTTGAACCAAGGCTGTAATTGGGTCAGGAGCTGAGTGGCTCTGGCGGAACCCAAACTGAGCGTCACTGAGCAGGTTATTGCGAAGCAAGTGCTGCTTCATGTCACTGTTGATGACACCTTCCATCACTTTACTGATGATAGAGAGTAGGCTGATGGGGTGATAATTGGCCGGGTTGGATTTGTCCTGCTTTTTGTGTACAGGACATACCTGGGCAATTTTCCACATTGCAGCGTAGATGCCAGTGTTGTAGCTGTACTGGAACAGCTTGACTAGGGGCACGGCAAGTTCTGGAGCACAGGTCTTCAGTACTATTGCCGGAATATTGTCAGGGCCCATAGCTTTTGAAGTATCCAGTGCCTTCAGTCGTTTCTTGATATCACGCGAAGTGAATCGAATTGGCTGAAGTCTGGCATCTGTGATACTGGGGACTTCAGGAGGAGGCCGAGATGGATCATCAACTCGGCACGTCTGGCTGAAGATTGTTGCAAATGCTTCAGCCTTATCTTTTGCACTGATTTGCTGGGCTCCCCCATCATTGAGGATGGGGATATTTGTGGAGCCACCTCCTCCAGTTAGTTGTTTAATTGTCCACCGCCATTCACGGCTGGATGTGGCAGGACTGCAGAGCTTCGATCTGGTCCGTTGGTTATGGGATCGCTTAGCTCTGTCTATCGCATGCTGCTTACGCAGTTTGGCATGCAGATAGTCCTGTGTTGTAGCTTCACCAGGTTGACACCTCATTTTGAGATATGCCTGGTGCTGCTCTTGGCATGCCCTCCTGCACTCTTCATTGAACCAGGGTTGGTCTCCTGGCTTGATGGTAATGGTAGAGTGGGGGATATGCTGGGCCATGAGGTTACAGATTGTGGTTGAGTACAATTCTGCTGCTGCTGATGGCCCACAGCGCCTCATGGAAGACCATTTTTGCATTGCTAGATCTGTTCGAAATCGATCCCATTTAGCACGGTGATAGTGCCACACAACACGATGGACGGTATCTTCATTGTGAAGGCGATACTTTGTCTCCACAAGGATTGTGCGGTGGTCACTCCTACCAATACAGTCATGGACAGAAGCATCTGCAGCAGGCAGATTGGTGAGGATGAGGTCAAGTATGTTTTTCCCTCGTGTTGGTTCCCCCACCACATGCCGCAGACCCAGTCTCGCAGCTATGTCCTTCAGGACTCGGCCAGCTCGGTCAGTAGTGGTACTACCGAGCCACTCTTGGTGATGGACATTGAAGTCCCCCACCCAGAGTACATTTTGTGCCCTTGCCACCCTCAGTGCTTCCTCCAAGTGGTGTTCAATATGGTGGAGTACTGAGTCATCAGCTGAGGGAGGGCAGTAGGTGGTAATCAGTAGGAGGTTACCTTGCCCATGTTTGACCTGATGCCATGAGACGTCATGGGGTCTGGAGTCAATGTTGAGGACTTCCAGGGCAACTCCCTCGCTACTGTATACCACTGTGACACCACCTCTGCTGGGTCTGTCCTGCCGGTGGGACAGGACATACCCGGGGATGGTGATTGCAGTGTCTGGGACATTGTCTGTAAGGTATGATTCCGTGAGTATGACTATGTCAGGCTGTTGCTTGACTAGTCTGTGGGACAGCTCTCCCAACTTTGGCACAAACCCCCAGATGTTAGTAAGGAGGACTTTGCAGGGTCGACAGGGCTGGGTTTGCCGTTGTCGTTTCCAGTGCCCAGGTCGATGCCGGGTGGTCCGTCCAGTTTCATTCCTTTTCATTAACTTCGTAGCAATTAGGCACAACTGAGTGACTTGCTAGGCCATTTCAGAGGGCATGTAAGAGTTAACCACATTGCTGTGGGTCTGGAGTCACATGGAGGCCAGACCAGGTAAGGACAGCAGATTTCCTTCCCTGAAGGACATTAGTGAACCAGATGGGTTTTTACAACAATCGATAATGGTTTCATGGCCATAATTAGACTAGCTTTTAATTCCAGATTTATTAATTAAATCCAAATTCCACCTTCTGCTGTGGTGGGATTTGAACCCATGTCCCCAGAACAATACCCTGGGTCTCTGGGTTACTAGTTCAGTGATAATACCACTACGCCACTGCCTACCCCTTATTATTATTGCTGAATAAGTGCCATTTCTTAGCACTGTCGATGGCACCTTCCATCACTTTGCTTATGATTGAGAGTAGGCTGATAGGGTGATAATTGGCCGTTTTGGATTTGTCCTGCTTTTGGTGGACAGGAGATACCTAGGCAATTTTTCACATTGTCGAGTAGACGCCAGTGTTCTAATTCTACTGGAATAAAAACAAGAAATGCTGGAAATACTCAGCAGGTCTGGCAGCACCTGTGGAGATAGAAACAGAGTTAATGTTTCAGGTCAGTGACCCTTCATCAGAGTGCTGATGAAGGGTCACTGTCCTGTAACGTTAACTCTGCTTCTCTCTCCACAGATGCTGCCAGACCTGCTGAGTATTTCCAGCATTTCTTGTTTTTATTTCAGATTTCCAGCATCTGCAGTATTTTGCTTTTATTGTAGCTCTACTGGAACAGCTTGGCTAAGGGCGCAGCTAGTTCTGGAGCTCAAGTCTTTAGTACTACTGCCAGGATGTTGTCAGGGCCAATAGCTTTAGCTGTATCCAGTGCCTGCAGTTATTTCTTGATATCACGTGGGAGTGAATTGAATAGGCTGGAGACTGGCATCTGTGATGGTGGGGACCTCAGGAGGAGGCCGAGATGAATTATCCACTTGGCACTCTGGCTGAAGATGGTTGCAAATGCTTCAGCCTTGTCTTTGGCACTATGTACTGGACTCTGCCATCACTGAGGATGGGAATGCTTTTGGAGCCTCACCCTCCTATTGGTTGTTTAATTATCCACCATCATTCACAACTGAATGTGGCAGGACTGCAGAGCTTTGATCGGATCTGTTGGTTGTGAGATTGCTTAGCTCTGTTTTATCAGGAAAAATTTAAGATAGTTTGTGGATTGAAATGTGGTTACAAAATGGGATGTCGATAGAAAGTTTTAAAAACCCAAGTTAAACTGTAATTTGGCGACATTGCCTATTTTGTACCTTTTGCTGTGCGTCTTCTATTGTTTACTGTATTTAAATATTCAAAGCTGACTTTGTTCAACCAAATAATGCTTGTCTGTTTGGACTTCTAGATAACATATTTGCATTCTTGCCTTTCTAAAGACTGCTCAAATAAGAATTTTGTTTGTCATTAAGAAATGAGTGTTTGGAGAGCAAAAGGTCAATAAGAAATGTTTCTGTTTCCTCATAAATATAATTGTTGTGGTATAATTGGCATGGCTCACATTGTATATATCATTTTTCCACAATAGTGAGCAAAAGTGAACTCATCTCGCAAATTGCCTCTGATGAGATGTTACATCAAGTTTATGACACAGAAACAGGCCATTTGGTCCAACTGGTTGATGCCAGTGTTTATGCTCCAAATGAGCCTCCTTCCACCCCGTCATCTAACCCCATCAACATACCCTTCTTTTCCTTCTCCCTCATGTACTATCTAACTTCCCCTTAAATACATCTATGCCATTTGCCCCAACAACTCCTTGTGGTAGTGTATTCTACATTCTTACCACTCTTTGAGTAAAGAGGTTTCCCCTGAAATCACTACCGGATCTATTCATGACTATGTTATATTTATGGCCTCTAGTTTTGGTTTCTCCCACAAGTGGAAGCATTTTCTCCACCTCTACCCTATCAAATCCTTTTGTTACCTTAATGACCTCTATCAGGTTATCCCGCAGCCTTCTCTTTTCTAGAGGAAAGAGCCCCAGTCTGATCAGTTTTTCCTGATAGTTATAACCTTTCATCTGGCCTTTCATAACCTCTGCCTTCATCCTTGTGAAACATGTTGGCACCTTCCCCAATGCCTCTATATCCGTTCCATAATATGGAGAGCAGAACTTTGCACAGTGCTCCAAGTGTGGTCTAATCAAAGTTCTATACATGCTTAATATGACTTCCCTGCTTTTCAATTCTATCCTTCGAGAAATGAAACTCAGTGCTTTGCATTTTTATGGCCTTCTAGCCTGCATTGCTACTTCTAGTGATTTGTGTATCTGTATCTTGGGATCATCTACCCCTAAACTGTTCCGACCATGTTTGATGAGTGTTTGATGGGACAGTTTAGACAGAGATTTACTCTGTATGTAATATAATGTAACGTTCGCATTAACAAAAAACTTTTTTCTTCCTTTCAGGTGTTAAGGTACGCAAGCTCCAGCAGCTGATGGGGACTAATGCCCCTCCAGATCCTTCTTCCCCATCACTTCCCTCTGACTCCACCCCTCCTGGTCTGACCCCTTGCCGTGCATTCACTATAGCCTCTGACCTTCCCCTCTCTGACGCTGAACGTTCTGTACTCAGCAAAGGACTCAGTTTTATCCCCTTACGCCCCCACCTCAATGAATTTCGTACTCGGCATGACGTTCAGCTCCTCTTCCGTCGCCTTCGCCTCCGGGCTCACTTCTTTGACCAGGAGTCCTCCCCCCAACCAGCGGACCCATTCACGCGCCTCCAGCATTCTCCCTCTACCTGGACTCCTCCCTCTGGCCTCTTACCTGCTCTTGATCTTTTCATTGAAAACTGTTAGCGAGACATCGGCCATCTCAATTTCTCTGCCCCCCCTCACTCACTCTAACCTGTCCCTCTCTGAACTTGAGGCACTCCGTTCTCTCAGGTCTAACCCCGATATTGCCATCAAACTGCAGACAAGGCTGGTGCTGTTGTTGTCTGGCATGCTGACCTCTATCTTGCAGAGGCTGAGCGCTAACTCTCAGACACTTCTTCTAACATCCCCCTGAACCATGACCCCACCACCGAACATCAAGTGACTGTCCACAGGACTGTCACTGACGTCTTCTCCTCTGGAGATCTTCCCTCGACAGCTTCCAACCTCTTAGTCCCACAATCCCGGACAGCCCGCTTCTACCTCCTTCCCAAAATCCACAAACAGGACTGTCCCGGCAGACTCATTGTTTCAGCCTGTGCCTGCCCCTATCTTGACTCTATCTTTTCACCCCTGGTCCAGTCTCTTCCCACCTACATCCGTGACTTATCTGACGCCCTACGTCATTTTGACAATTTCCAGTTTCATGGCCCCAACTGCCTCCTCTTCACTATGGATGTCCAATCTCTCTACACCTCCATCCCCCACCAGAACGGTTTGAGGGCTCTCCGCTTCTTCCTTGAACAGAGGCCCAACCAGTCCCCATCCTCCGCCTGGCTAAACTTGTTCTCATATTGAACAACTTCTCCTTTAGCTCCTCTCACTTTCTTCAAGTGAAAGGTGTTGCTATGGGTACCCGTGTGGGTCCTAGTTATGCCTGTCTTTTTGTGGGATATGTTGAACATTCCTTGTTCCAGTCCTACTCAAGCCCCCTTCCCCAACTCTTTTTCCGGTACATTGATAACTGTATCGGTGTCATTTCCTGCTCCCACCCGGAACTGGAAAAGTTTATCAACTTTGCTTCTAATTTCCACCCTTCTCTCACCTTTACATGGTCCATCTCCGACACTTCCCTTCCCTTCCTCGACTTCTCTGCTTCTATCTCTGGGGATAGGCTGTCTACTAATATTCATTATAAGCCTACTGATTCCCACAGCTACCTCGACTACACTTCTTCACACCCTGCCTCCTGTAAGGACTCCATTCCATTCTCCCAGTCTCTCCATCTCCAACGCATCTGCTCTGATGATGCAATTTTCTAAGACAGCGCTTCTGATACGTCTTCCTTTTTCCTCAAGCGAGGATTCCCCACCCCCACTGTGATTGACAGGGCCCTCAACCATGTCTGGCTCATTTCCCGTACCTCTACCCTCACCCTTTCCCCTCCCTCCCAGAATCACGACCGGGTTCCCCTTGTCCTCACTTTTCACCCCACCAGCCCACCAACCTCCACATCCAAAGGATCATCCTCCGCCATTTCCGCCACCTCCAGCGTGATGCCACTACCAAACGCATCTTCCACTCCCCTCCCCTGTCAGCATTCTGAAGGGATCATTCCCTCTGGGACACCCTGGTCCACTCCTCCATTACCCCACCACCTCGTCCCCTTCCCATGGCACCTTCCCCTGCAATCGCAGGAGGTGTAATACCTGCCCTTTTACCTCCTCTATCCCAGGCCCCAAACACTCCTTTCAGGTGAAGCAGCAATTTACTTGTACTTCTTTCAATTTAGTATACTGTATTCGCTGCTCACAATGTGGTCTCCTATACATTGGGGAGACCAAACGCAGACTGGGTGACCGCTTTGCGGAACACCTCCCTCAGTCCGAAAGCATGACCCCGAGCTTCCAGTTGCTGGCCATTTCAACACTGTCCTCTGCTCTCATGCCCACATCTCTGTCTTGGGATTGCTGCAGTGTTCCAGTGAACATCAACGCATGCTCGAGGAACAGCATCTCATTTACCGATTAGGCACGCTACAGCCTGCTGGACTGAACATTGAGTTGAATAATTTCAAAGTATGACGGGCCCCGCTTTTTATTTTTATTTTTAGTTATTATTTTTTAATTTTTCATATGTTTATTTTATTTTAGTTTGTTGAGTTTGTTTCTACTGTGCCTACCCACTGTTTTTTTCATGTTTGTGCTTGGGGCCAGGCTGTTCAGTTTTCTGTCAATTAACACCCTCTTTGGACTAATGCTTTGTCTTGCACCATACCATTAACATATGGTTTGCCTTTCCTCCATGACTTTCTGGTCAGTTATTCTCTGTGACGTCCTATCAACACCTTCTCTTTTGTTATCTCTTGCCCCACCCCCACTTTACTTGCTTAAAACCTATTACATTTCTGGCTCTACCGGTTCTGATGAAGGGTCAGTGACCTGAAACGTTAACTCTGCTTTCACTCCACACTTGCTGCCAGACCTGCTGAGTATTTCCAACATTGCTTGTTTTTATTTCAGATTTCCAGCGTCTGTAGTATTTTGCTTTTACTCTGTATGGAACCTGAGCTGTGCTCATCCTGAGAATGTTTGATGGGGCAGGCATAGAATATAAGAGCAGGGAGGTTATACTAGGACTAAAGCCAATTCGATTCACTCCGCGTGATATCAAGAAAGGACTAAAGGCACTGGATACTGCAAAGACTATGGGCCCTGACAATATTCCGGCAATAGTACTGAAGACCTGTGCTCCAGAACTTGCCGCGCCCCTAGCCAAGCTGTTCCAGTACAGCTACAACACTGGCATCTACCCTGCAATGTGGAAAATTGCCCAGGTATGTCCTGTACACAAAAAGCAGGACAAATCCAACCCGGCCAATTACCGCCCCATCAGCCTACTCTCTATCATCAGTAAAGTGATGGAAGGTGTCATCAACAGTGCCATCAAGCAGCACTTGCTCAGCAATAACCTGCTCAGTGACGCTCAGTTTGGGTTCCGCCAGGCCCACTCAGCTCCTGACTTCATTACAGCCTTGGTTCAAACATGGACAAAAGAGCTGAACTCAAGAGGTGAGGTGAGAGTGACTGCCCTTGACATCAAGGCAGCATTTGACCGAGTATGGCATCAAGGAGCCCTTGCAAAACTGAGGTCAATGGGAATCAGGGGGAAAACCCTCCGCTGGCTGGAGTCATATCTAGCACAAAGGAAGATGATTGTGGTTGTTGGAGGTCAACCATCTGAGCTCCAGGACATCACTGCAGGAGTTCCTCGGGGTAGTGTCCTAGGCCCAACCATCTTCAGCTGCTTCATCAATGACCTTCCTTCAATCATAAGGTCAGAAGTGGGGATGTTCGCTGATGATTGCACAATGTTCAGCACCATTCATGTTTCATCAGATACTGAAGCAGTCCGTGTAGAAATGCAGCAGAGACTTGTACAGTATCCGGCCTTGGGCTGATAAGTGGCAATAACATTCGCGCCACACAAGTGCCAGGCAATGACCATCTCCAACAAGAGAGAATCTAGCCATCTCCCCTTGACATTCAACGGCATTACCATCGCTGTATCTCCCACTATCAACAACCTAGGGGCTACCATTGACCAGAAAAAGAACTGGAGTAGCCATATAAATACCATGGCTACAAGAGCAGGTCAGAGGCGAGGAATCCTGCGGCGAGTAACTCGTCTCCTGACTCCCCAAAGCCTGTCCACCATCTACAAGGCACAAGTCAGGAGTGTGATGGAATACTCTCCACTTGCCTGGATGGGTGCAGCTCCAACAACATTCAAGAAGCTCGATACCATCCAGGACAAAGCAACCCGCTTGATTGGCACCCCATCTACAAACATTCATTCCCTCCACCACCGACGCACAGTGGCAGCAGTGTGTACCATCTACAAGATGCACTGCAGCATCCATGCTCCTTAGACAGCATCTTCCAAACCCGCGATCTCTACCAACTAGAAGGACAAGGGCAGCAGATGCATGGGAACACCACCACCTGCAAGTTCCCCTCCAAGTCACACACCATCCTGACTTGGAACTATATCGCTGTTCCTTCACTGTCGCTGGGTCAAAATCCTGGAACTCCCTTCCTAACAGCACTGTAGGTGTACCTACCCCACATGGACTGCAGTGGTTCAAGAAGGCAACTCACCGCCACCTTCTCAAAGGCAATTAGGGATGGGCAATAAATGCTGGCCTGGCCAGCGACGCCCACATCCCATGCATGAATAAAAAAAATATATAAAACATTAGTTAGGTCACTCCATACAGTTCTGGACACTGCATTTCAGGAAGGAAGTGATCACATGAGAGAGGGTACAGAGGAGATTCATGAGGATGTTGCCAGAAATGGCAACATAATGAGGAAAGATTGGATAGGCTGGGGTTGTTTTCCTTGGAACAGAGGAGGCTGAGGGGAAATTTAACTGAGGTGTATAAAATTATGAGGGGCCTAGACAGAGTGCATAGGAAGGAAATTTTCCCTTTGCAAAAAGTTCAATAACCTGGGGGCATAGATCTAAAGTAATTGGTAGAAGGATTAGAGGGGCCTTGAGGAGAAATGTTTTTACCAAGAGGGTGATCAGGGTCTAGAACTCACTGCCTGAAAGGATGGTAGAGGCAGAAACCCTCATCACATTTAAAAACACTTGGATATGTATTTGAAATGCCATAACCTACAGGGCTACAGACCTGGTAACTGGGATTAGGCTGGATAGCTCTTTTATGGCTGACACAGACACAATGGGCCAAATGGCCTCCGCCTGTGATGTAATATTTTTATGTTTTCCATTTTCTATATTTACAATCTTATTATCTTACAATCAACCTCTTTATTCTTCATACCAAAATTCACCACCTTACACTTACCAGTTATCTTAATATCTATGGTAAGAAAGACTTTTTACTTAATGTGATGTAATAGTAAAACATACAGAAACCGAAAATATAATAAGCAGTAGTCAGCATGGATTCCAAATGCGAAGGTCAGACATGATCTTATTGAATTCTTTGTCGAAGTAGCAGAAGGGGCAGACAAGAATAATACAGTATATGGCCTGCAAACCATGCTGCTACATTTCGTGGCTCAGGCCCTTAATTAGCTGTCGTCAGGGCTTCTGCCCCCTCAGCCAATCAGAGGACTGGAAGCTCTTCAGTCACGGCAGCTGGAGTAGTGGTCACTGCTGGAACTGCAGCCAGCAAGAAGAGGATGGTGGATGTCAACTTCCAAAAAATTAAGTGTGGGTCAGGCCTCACCGGGGACAATTGGCTAGGCCCTGGTGGGGTTGGGGGAGGGGGAGGTTGTCGGAGTGTAGTGCAGGGGGAGATGTTTTAGTGGGGGCAGCCCATGTTGCTGAGTCAGAGTCATTACGTCAAAAAGGAGGCTATTCAGCCATGATCCCATGATACCGCATAGTAAACATATGTTGAAGGTCAATGCATATGAAGTCTACTTTTCCCTTTCCTCATGAATTTTTATGTATATGTAATAATGTCTCTGCTATCTCTTCCCTAATTTCTTTTGATATGTGTGGATGCAATCCATCAAGACTAGTGGTTTTATTCTCCCTAAGTTTGATTCGTTTAGCAATTTTCTTCCCCCTTGTGTTTTAAATGTCTTTATATCTTTTTTGATCTCTTCTTCTAATGGTATGCCAACATTATTAGTCTCCCTGGTAAATACTGAGGTAAAGGCCAGAATTTCATGATGAGGCATACCCCCTCCCCCCACCGACTGGAAAGCGGGAGGGGTGAGCCTACCTCTGCCGGCCCTGGAAGCCATGCTGCTATTTTGCGTGGCTCAGGCATCTCGGTCAATGGCACCCGTCTGTCAGTGTTGGCTCTAGCAAGGTCGATCCAAAGTGGCTGCATGCAGGATGCCTTTGTGAGCCCCCATCATGGACAGCTAGGCTGCCACCTGTTTAAGCATTGTGTTTGTCTTTGTTGGGCAACAAACGTTATTGATCTTTGTGCTTGCAGGAGAAGACAGCCCACAATGTAAAGGAAAGGGCCAAAGCTAGCGGCGGCATCCCCTGCCTGGCCATCCTGACCCCCATGGAGGAGGAGGCACTGGAACTGACAGGGCAGCAGGGGGGCCGCTCATTCGCAGATGGTGAGACAGGAGTGCAGACTCAAGAGAATGAGTAATCTAATGGATGGGCACAAGAGAGCCTCTGGTGAGCATGAGGCATTAGTGCTCATGTGTCCACCACTGAAGACATGGAGCTCCACATTAGGAGTAGTTGGAAGGACGTGATTGGAAGTGCAAAATCGTTTAATCTATCTTTTCTCTTACGCAGGTCAGCTACAAGAACAGAGTGCTGGAGTGACCAGGAGACAGCCACACACCTCTGAGCGGGAGGAGGGAACCTCAGAGGGTGCACTGTCACATCATTTCCTTGCACCCTCCACCAGCACAGATACTCTCACATCGGTGGGTTTCCATTCGTGCATGGATTTGGGGTCACAAGTTGGTGAGCAGAGCACAGATGCACCGAGCAACTGACGGAGGATGTGACAACAGAGGCCAATGACACTCAGAGGACTATGGGAGGCCAGGGTGATGCTGAGCCTCAGGCTGATGATATGCCTCTGTCGTTGTTGGTAAAACGGCAGATGCTGGAACTATAGCATGAGGTGTGGGAACATCTGGCAAAGCTTCCAGAGGCTATGCGCACCCTGGCACGGACAATGAAGGAGTCCATGCAGTCCATGAATTCTGCCATGTTCCTGGCGTTTGCACACTTGGCTTCCTCCATCGAAAGACTAGCAACCCTCATGGAGAGCCAGATCCAGCAGACCATCAGTGGATGCTGGAGATGCGCGTTGACCTTCATACCATCACTGCTTCCATAAGCAATGTGCATCGATGTCTGGGCGAGAGGGGGATGAGACGTCAGGTCCTCGGGCTACTCAGGTGAACAAGGAGGTACAAGTGTCCCTTGTAAGAGAGGAGGAGAGGCCACCTTCTGCATCTGGGGTCCCCTCACAGGGTACTTCTGGTGCGATCAGTGGCTCCTTAGCCCCTATGTCAATGACAATAGCACCTCAAACAGCTGCAATGACAGAGGAGGGATCAGTGCAGGAGGCCCTCAAATATGCCAGGGCCCTCCAAGCCTCAGGGAGCCAGAGGACGAACGCCAAGGTCTTCCCAAGCCATGGGGCAGCAAGGTCAGAAGCCTGCTGCTACCTCAGCTGACAGCACAGGGGGAGCACCACGTAAGAGCACACCTAAGAGATTTAAGAAGAACACCTAGCTGCATTCAGTGTGCACGGGTGAGAAGACAGAAAAGAGTAAAGGCTTGTGTCTCTTTTCCTGTGTAATAAAAATGGAATGCAGGGTGGCATCATCTCCTTCCTTCTACAATCTACACCTTCTCCTTTGTTATCTCTTGCCCCACCCCCACCTCACTTGCTTATAACCTGTGACATTTTTAATATTTGTCAGTTCCGAAGAAGGGTCATTGACCCGAAACGTTAACTCTGCTTCTCTTTCCACAGATGCTGCCAGACCTGCTGAGTGGTTCAAGCATTTCTTGTTTTTATCTCCTTCCTTTTCTTGTGGACCTCTCAGATTTCAGGAAGTCCCTGGCTCCCTCAAAGGGCTGGATGGGAGGGACCATACCACGTGAGGCGTCGCTTTCCCTATGTCATGGTGCGATGTGTAACGGGGCACAGGGCAATGGAATGGTAAATGAAATGGCAACAGTGCTGCAGAAGGTGAAGCTTTATTAGTCACAACAACAACTTTGATTTATACAGCGCCTTTAACATAATAAAATGTCCCAAAGCGCTTCACTGGAGCATGATAAAACAAAGTATGACACCGAGCCACAAAAAGAGATATTGTCAGATGACCAAAAGCTTGGTCAAAGTCGTCAGTTTTAAGGAGTGTCTTAAAGGAGGAAAGCTAGGTAGAGAGACGGAGAGGTGTAGGGACGGTATTTCAGAGCTCAGGCAACTGAAGGCGTGGCCACCAACGGTGGAGCAATTAAAATCAGGATGCACAAGAGGCCAGAATTAAAGGACCACAGATATCTTGGAGGGTTATGGGGTGGAGGAGATTACAGAGGTAAGGAGGGCAAGGCCATGGAGGGATTTGAAAACAAGGATGAGAATTTTAAAATCAAGACGTTGCTTGACTGGGAGGCAATGTAGGTCAGCGAGCACAGGGGTGACAGGGAAATGGCATGGATGTATCAGCTATCAAGGGTCCTCTGAAACGTGCCTTTATTAGCGCGTCCTAAGCCTCCCTTGTGTGTATCTCATTGCGCCTGGCCTGTGGTCCCTGGGGTCCTTCATCATGCCTGGTCAGCAGCTTCCTCCACATCCTCACCATTGGAGGAGGCATCGCACTCTGCGATATCCTCATTGTTCAACAGCTCCCCCCTCTGCAGCACCAGGTTGTGCAGAGCACAACAGAGCACCATGATACCTGAGACCCTTGCTGGGGCAGATTGAAGGGCGCCACTGGATTGATCTAGGCACCTGAATCACATCTTCAAGAGACCTATGGCCTGCTCAATGGTCGTTCAGGTTGCCCCATGGCAAGTGTTGTACCTCTCCTCTGCATCTGTGCTTGGGTTCCTCACAGGCGTAAGTAGACAGGTCTTCAGTGGGTAGCCCTTACCTCCCAGTATTCATCCCTGAATGAGGACAGAAAATCCCGGGCACCTGGGACTGTCTTAGTATGTAGGCATCATGACTGCTTCCCAGGAACTGTGCACACATCTACAGGATCCAACTCCGGTGGTCACAGATCAGTTGTACGTTGAGCAAGTGGAAGCCCTTCTTGTTGATGAAGACCATTGGCTGGTCTGTGGGAGCCTTAGTGGCCACATGCGTGCAGTTGATCACACCCTGCACCTGGGAAAATCCAGCGACAGCCCTGAACCCAATAGCTCTCTCAGCTTGAATGTCCACATTGGTGCGAAAACGCATATATTGCCTGGCATCGGTCACCACCTTGATGTATTGATGAGCTGCAGACTGAAAGATCTCACACATATATCCAGTGGATCCCTGAAAAAACCCAGAGGTATAAAAGTTCAGTGCCATTGGCATTGGATGGTCACCACCTCCAATGGGGCACAACCTATCCTCCATCATGGCATGCAGATCTGTGACAACCTCCCTGGAGAGGCACAGTCTTTAGCAACGCTGCCACTTGGGCATTTGAAAGTAGCTGCTCTGACGGTACACCCTCGCTGGAAGATACCCTCTTCTACGCTCCGGAGGCTGCTCGCTTGCCCCTCTGCACCCTTTTCCTGTGTTCCCACCCCAAAGCTGGCACTCCTGTTGGCCCTGAGGTTGCTGCTGTCCTGCTGCCTGTGGCTGTAGCTCTCTTCCTCTCTGCTGTTCCTCCTTACTAGAGGTCCAGAAGCCTAAGTGAATGAGGCCCATGGCAGGTGGCCACTCTCAGTTTCCAGTGCCTCTTATCCAGAAGCCTTTCCACCCCTTCATCTCCCTTTAATCAACACTAGTGCCAGATCCCATATGGCACTCTGGTGGCACATCCCCACAGTGCTGGCATCTTTTTCCCCACTCCTGGTTGCGAATGCCAATGCCTGCACTTCTCCACCCTCCTTGCTAAGCCATGCTGGCTCTCACGATGGCTACTGATTGAAGCCTGTACTGACCTTCTGCTTGCTTGCCACCTCCTTATACCTGGCGAGGCTCTGAAGCCCCGTGATTCCCATGCACTCTATTGAAAATCTGAAAACCCCCCATAAAATTGCTGTCAATTGGCTAATTAATTGGCTTAATTATCGTCCCGTGTTGTAGCGCAAGGTCCTTCCGCCATGCCAGCTTGCCATTGGAATATCCAGTTGGAACATGAAGCTGTTGGGCCTCCATCCATCCCAGCATCTTCGACCCAATTTCCCACCTGCTCCCGCCTTCTATCCCATTCCCAAAGGGCCCAGAAAATCCAGCTTAATATTTTTACCATTTTACTGTTGTTACCAATGAGTTTTTCTTGTGCTTCCCTTAGTGGCCCTATCCCCTATCCTGTTTTTAATTTTTGTTATTTACGTGTCTGTAGAATATTTTACAATTTCTTTCTATATTCCTTGATAATTCAATTTTGTCACTCCTATTTGCTTTCCTAATTGCTTTTGTGACTTTTTTCCTAATGTCTTTACATTCCTTTTTTCACCCACCCTTTATTATCTATGTATTTATTGTATGCCTTCTTCTTTGTTTCAATTTTACCCTTCTTGTTTTATTCACCCATGGTGTTTCATTATTGACTGCTTTGTTCTTTTTTTTTAGAGGAATATATTTCCCCTGAACTCTATTGATCACTGTTTTAAATATTTCCCACTGCTGTTCTATCATCTTATTTTTTTCCTGTTTATCTTCCCAAGTTCTCATCCTCTCAAAATTAGTTTCTTCCAATCTATAAGTTTGATCCTCGTTTTACTTGTTCAATCATTATTTTAAACCTTATTATCTTATGATTAGATGTTCCCCTACACTTACTTATTTTATCTGCCTTGGTTTCCTTCCAATTACAAGATTCAGCCATGATTCAATGTGTCTTGGACTTCTTATATTCTGGGTATGAAAGGAGTCCTGCACATATCGTAAAAACTTAATTCCCATGTTGACCAGAAAGATTATACAAATCATTCAAAAGTTAGTCAAATTATGAGGACAAGAATAAATACAGAGGCATTTAAAACCTACACCATAATCTACTCACACAAAATCTCAAAATTTATCTTCTTTTTCAAAATTAATTTAGCTTTCAGATGACAAACTGAGAATTGAGTGAATCAGTGTTCCCTCTAGCAATGTCTATGACAGCAGGGGATGAAGCACTCATTATGTCAGTAATTTAATTTTCTTACAGATTCTTCATTTTGATCCAAGTGACCTTTTGGACATTAAATTGAGTTAACTTGCAGGCATGAAAACAAATATTGCTCTCACATGACAAGCTGTAAATGCTTCAGTAGGTTTAGGGGCTATCACAGACTTATAACTGAAGCGAAGCAGTTCTAAAATTCCAAGCGTGTTATTTTCCTGTATGCTTGCACAGGTAATATTGTTGCTGACTTTCATCCAAATACAAAAGTGCTGTTTTCATGTGACTGTAGGCATGCTATACAGTGGCATATGACATATGATGTAAAATGTTTTGCATCATTTAAATGTCTCCTTTTGCATAGCAGGTGGGAGGAAAAATCGATGGAAGTACTGTCCATGAGATCATTATCTGTCTGAATTCTCATAGTTAAAAATCTTTTTAAAAAAACAATTCAGACCCATCTCACGGTTTAGAACTTCTAGGCATGCAATTAACCTGATGTGTGAAATCCATTAAAAGCTGTAATGTGGGCTTGATTTTAATTCTGGGCAGGTGAGTAGTGGTGTGAGTTAGAAACTCACCCGCTAATCCAGAAATAAGGACAGGCTATTTCAACTCCCAGGCCAAATTCAAATCCAGGTAGCAAGTTAGCAGGAAGGAGTGTTAAATCTCACGATGCAGAGACTGCCCGCTGATGTTAGGAATGTGGTGTGATTGGCTGCCAGGGCCATCTAGCAAGGGTTTCGCAAGAGTAGTCAAGTCTACAGCAGAGGAGGCCTAAACTTTCCTTGTGGGACCCTACTCCTGCTGGACCCACAATTAAAGTAAAAAAAAGTCTGTCTGGGCCTCTTCTGGCTTCAATTGGTGGGAAAGCCACCTCCAATTGGTGAAGTCATTGTAGAGTACTGTGATGTGACTCCATGATGTTATCATGAAGTGGTGGCCATCCATTCCCATGTTTTATGGTGTGTTGTGCTGTTCACAACAGCACTCTTGAAGAAATTCTGGTACTGGCTGTTCACCAAATGAGAGTTCAATCCTGTCCCTTTTAGGCATCTGCTAACCACCTTGTTTCTGGGCATGCAAGTAATAGAAATTTGTGTGAATTTTCTCCAAGGTGAGGATCCTGATGATGGATGATGGAAACTCAGTCAATGACATTCCCATCCTCCATAGCAGACTTGGCAATCTGATAACTGTACCAAGCAGGTCTACTGTGCTCAAGGGCACTGTTGACGTTTGATTAGACACCTTGGTTCATTAGTGGAACTTGTAAAGTTGACCTGCCGTCAAGGCTTAGGATCCTTCCATTCAACTCCAGATAACTCAGCAAGCCAATGGTCAATGTCCTGATTGGTAGTGTAATCTTGGCTGAACAGGTCATGGAAAGCTTATCAATACTCTTTGTTGGTAAGCTTTATAGTTTAATGTGGCTAAACTCCTGTCGTACCCTAATCATATTTGGGATTCCTGAAGCCTTGTCTCTTGTGAAGCTGTGCTCAAGCGATCTGGATGTAGGTAAGTAGACTGTATCCCCACTAGAAGATGGAATGCACTCCGATCCAAAGGTGAACACTGCATGTAATGTTGATGTAACTTTGTATTGAAAGTTAAGTATGGGAAGTTCTCTATTCCCTCTGACTTCAAAATCATTGTATGATTGACAGTGGAAAGTTGTGTACTAAAAATGACTGATAAATATAGACCAAGGACCCCAAATTTCTAGGATTCAGAAGGTGTACAGATGGTGCAATGGGAGCATGGGGTGGGTGGGGGTGTGCGATTACAATTTTGGATAAGACTTGTATCATATTTTAATTTCCCTGGGAGGGGAGGGGGGGCAAAGGAAGGGGTGAGGATGCTGTTGTAAGATAACCTATTTGTGTGTATATATATATATATATATATTTAGGCAGGATTATGAATTTTATGATTAAAGTTTTTGCTTGCTTTTTACTCATAAATGGTGGGTGGATTTGTACTGTATATTGGAATGACCATGGTGTTTATTTTCAACTGAGGTGCAGGAAGTGGGTTATAGGATGTGTGATTCATGCCATGTGATTTCTTTCTGTCATCACATTGTGAAACAAAGTGGCCAAGGAAGTCTTTGGGATAAAGCAATGGACAATATGGCTAAGATGATTAGTTATATGTTAAATAATGGTAAACAGTTTGGCCATTTGGAATTTTTGTAGGAACTACCCCATTCTGGAGGACTTGTTAACAATAACTCTTGTCATGCCATAATGAATCAGCAAGGACACTTTGTGTGATTAGATGCTTATAAATATTTTAAACTTTCCTTCACAATATGCAAAGAAAGTCAGGATTGAAAGGATTGACAAAGGTTGCATCTGTAACCAGACAGAAAATGGAATAATATTGTTTATTTCTCTATATGCCTATTGATTAGAGACATTGGTGGAATCTTAACTGAATAGACTCGCATGCAGCAGGGAGGTGGGTAGTGGGTCAGGAAACCATTTGTAATTGAAGTGGGCTTTGCCATGGCTCTTTGGCTCAACCATGACATTAGAATCTGGGTTTCCTGGTCATCAGAGAGGGTGAGCCAGATGACATGCCGAATCTGTCAAAGGAAGGATTTCTAGTAAAAGGGATCCCAAAAGGGATCAGAATGGCTGAACTATACTTTGATTCCTGTGGCTGTCCTGCAACATTACTCACACTACCCCCACCCCCCTCCCTAGGCTTCAGACTCTTACTTGGAGATCCTGCTGCAGGATCTGAGGAACTGAAGTAATGTTTCCCAAGGACAGGAGGAAGAGGCCAGACTCCCAAACCAAGCAGGTGTAGATGGAAGTGGCCGAGAAAGTGAGCAGCAGGAGTGTGGACCCTCCAACCTGGACACAGTGTCCCAAGAAGTTCATGGACCTCTGGAGGATGGAAAGGTGAGTGGCATAGCACTTGCAGGTGCCAAGCCCCAAATTCTGACTTTTCCAGCATTCTCCTGCACAGCACTCCTCAGACCAACACACCTTGCAGCTCCACCCATTCCTCTCCCTCCTGGCACCTCTTCACATCCCCATCTGAACAGTCAACACTCACATTCACCCTCATCTTTGTGCCATCTCGTATCCATTCCTCACAGACACCTTCCACAAATGCTAACATTCCATCCTCTCCACACAATCCATTTCTCACATTCACAGCTCTCTGCTTTTTCTCCTTGCAGAAGAGAGCGCAGAACTCGAGGGAGAGGGAGAGACTGGAGGTGAGGGTGGGGTGGGGGGGGGGGGGGGTGGTGGTGGGGGAGGAAGGGCCCTCAGTGAGCCACCTTGGCAGCTACTAGCAATGTGTGCCCACCTGGTCCACTGGGAAGGGGGTCGTATTGAAGGAGGCTGCAGATATCAGCAGTGACCTGCTCGGAGTGTCTGAGCCTCATGAACCAGTGGTGCTTGGTATGTCAAGAGAACTGATGCCTCCTTCAACATGGATCTGTGTGTCCATACCCTCTGACCTGTGGAGCAACATGGGGCTGAAGAGAAGGCAGCTGCTGTAAGTGTTGCTCTTGCTGCTGTTGGTGCTGGTGTTTCTGCTCCTCTTGTTCCTCATCAAAGGTTCAAGTTAGAGCTGCATAAGCTGTTCCCATGCTTACTTGGCTGCAAAACCACCTGGGTTAAAAACAGAAGTGGGTGGGATCATGTTGGATTCCGACCTGATGCCACTTTTCAGGGCTTTAACTCCTGCACCCAAACCCACCTCACAATAGCAGTTAAAATTCTGCCCATTGTGTGGAACTATAACGTTTTGACTCATCGGGAGCGTTTGAGCCCAGTTAGCATGTGGGAATCCCAGAAGTCTCTCCAGCTCGTTTGTCAGTGGCGTTTTAACTCACCACTGTTTGCATCTGACTTTCAGGTGTCCCAACCAATTAGCATGAGAGGATATAGTGATGACATGCATGACGTGATTTCAGCGGAACTATTTAAAGGGGAACTGTGAAGATGATAATTGACGGCTTGTGCAGGTGGGGGAACAAAGGAAGCAACAAAGGATTCCTAAAGTGGCATGGCTGTGTCTAGCTTCACAAATTCCTTCCTAAACCAGATGCTGGGGGCTGTAAGTGGCACTAGGGACTTACTGTTCCCTGCTGACAGGAAGGAAAAAACCTGCCTAAAAGAGCAAGAACACTTGGCTGGAGATTGCTGAGAAGGTTAGCAGCCCGAGTGTGGTAACATACTCCTGGATTCAGTGTTGAAAGCGGTTTAATGGCCTACTCAGGGCAGGAAAGGTGAGTACAGTGGCACATTCAACCAAATCCTGACATGTGTATTATATCATTGTGCCTTCCTAAGTCTACTCCTGCACACTACTCCTCACACCAACTCACCATGCAGATTCACCCAGTTCTCTCCGTCTACAACTTCCTCACATCTCTGACACTCACCATCATCTTTATGCCAGGTCACGGCTTTCCTGTACAGTCACCCTCAACAAATATTGTCTATCCATCCATTCGACACATTCCATGACTCTGTCTCATAGGTTTCTTCTTCCCCTCCTTGTAGAAGACAGCACAGAACACCAGAAAGAGGCAGAAAACTGGAAGTGGCCCTTTAGTCATTTCGATACTGACAGCTGGAGATAAGGGCTGCAGGAGTTGGAGATAAGCTAAGTCTATTCACACCTGGCCATCACAGATGGAGAGATGGGTAATTCCTAGCTATTTGGTGTCAGGATTTCAGCGCACACAGTCACGTGGCGTACAATTCTCACTCATGTTGATTTGATGAAATTAACCAGTGAAATATGATCACGATAACTTAAGACTTTCTAACCTCAAAAGTTCCAATTCATGTCTTTAATCTCCTACAGGCCCATCAAACGTCCTGGAGGCGGTGGTGCAGAAGGAGAATGAAGACTCCTCAGACATGGAAGTGCAGATGCTGCTGAAAGTGATTCATCTTCTCATCCATTGCCCCCCTCACCCCCTCAGTCAATATCTCACATGCTGCCTCGTGTCCTGATGGACGTCTGCCCCTGCACAGGTGCAGGTGGAGCAGTCTTTGGCAGGGCCCTCATGGGGCTTCAAAACCCAGAAGACATTGGCCAAGAACATCTCAGCAGTCAGAGCAGGGATCCAAGCAGCCTGCCTCTACCTCTGCTGATGCCACAAGGCTGCATCACGTAGGAGTAGCAGCAAAAGGAAGAGTAAAGATTTGTAATTGCAAAAGGGTGGGTGAATAACACAATGCTAGATTGTTAGTTTCTGCTTACTTTTGAGTCACACAAAAATTACTTGTGTGCACCACTTTCTTGTCTTGCCCATTTTTGCCCACTGCCTTCTCACTCGTGATGAATAGTAAGACAATACTTGAAGTCGAGCAATTGGTGTCTGTGATAGGGATGTTTTGTTAATTGCAGGATAGTTTTGTGTTTGTGGAGGGGGAGGGGGGGACAAGTAGGTTCAGAATACGGTTACTAAAGGGGTGTAATGGTGTAATTTAATTAATTTGTGCCAAAGGTGTGCTGCTGCTGGTGCCATGGCCACATCATGTTCCTTCTCTTCTTGCTCTACATCTTGCTCCTCCTGCAGCTCAAAACCTTGCTGCTGCACTATGTTGTGCAGAGCACAGCACACAATGATAATTCTTGAAATCCTGGCTGGTGCATGTTGAAGGGTGCCTCCAGATCCATCCAGGCATCTGAAGTGCTATTTCAGCATCCCAATTGCTTGCTGCATCATACAGCTCATCGACATATGGCTACAATTGCAGTGCTCTTGGGCCTCATTGCTTGGACTCCTTGTGGGTGTCATCAGTCATGTTTTAAGTGGATAGCTCATGTCCTCAGGGAGCCGGCTGATAAGTCTGCACAGAGGTCAAAAGTGCTCAGGGAGGGTACACTGACACAGGGAAGATGGTGGCATAGTGGTAATGTCACTGGACTAAAATTCCAAAAGCCCTGGGGACACAGATTCAAACCCCGCCACAGCAGCTGGTGGAATTTAAATTCAATTAATAAAAAGCTGGAATTGAAAGCTAGTCTTAGTAATGGTGCCATAAAACTATCATCGAGGATTGTTGTAAAAACCCATCTGATTCACTAATGCTCTTTCGGGAAGGAAATCTGCTGGCCTACATGTGACTCCAGACCCACAGCAATGTGGTTGACTCTTAACTGCCCTCTGAAATGGCCTAGCAAGCCACTCAGTTCAAAGGCAACAAATGCTGGGTTGCCAGCAGTGTCCACATCCCATGAAAGAATTTAAAAAAGGGTGAATGAATCATGGCAGCTCCCTGGGAATCTTGCATGCACCTGCACACGAGTTGCACCTTGATGGAGTAGAATACTACCGGCTGATCTCAGTGATCTGGCTGTGCTTTGTTTGCCACATGTGTGCAGTCAATCATGCCCTGCTCACTGGTGGCAATGTATACATAAGTTCCTGTCTTGCAAACAGGGCATCGGTCTCCTACGTAATCCATTTATGGGCAGCAGACTGTGATGCTCTGCAAATATCTCCTGCAGATGCCTGAGGCAAAGAAGTTGAGGGAGGCGGTCACTTTGACAACCACTGGCAAAGCATGGTCATTAGGTCCATTTGATTGCAGGTTTTTTTTCAGTAGGCTGCAAATGTCTGCAACAACTTGTCAGGTTGTCCTGAGCCTACTGAAATACTGGTGGTCAGATATGTTGAAAAAGCTAATCCTCTACCTATATACTCCCTGTTGAGGGTATAGCCTCCTACAAACTACACCACTGTGCTCATCCCCTCTCTCCTGTGGATGGTAGGCCTGTGTGGAGACTGCTGGCACACTCCTGCTGTTAACCATTCCACCACCCCCCCACTGCTTTTGCTCATCGTGGGTCCTCAACTGAAGTTCAAGATGATGCAGCATAAATTATGTATGACAGATAGAAAGTGGGGATCAGATATGCAAACCTCCAAAGTAGTGAAAGCACACTCTCAGCGTAAGGAATGTGAGTTAAAAGCCTTTCACTTTTACTTGTTTTATAAGCTTATACCCACAGCAATTCTTAGGTTGTCAGCTTTTTGAGGCCTGTGGCAGCTGTTAGTCAACTGCTGTACATTTTCTAGGTTGGCATGTCATAATGTGATTTAGTTCCTGAATTTAAGGAAGTGCCTTTTTATCCCTTCACGATGAATTTTATATTTCACTTAGTGGAATCTTTTGGCAAATGAAACACATGGCCTAACTATGATTTTGTAAAGAAAAAAACATTTTATTATATACTTGAACAGTTAGACATGAGGATTAAATAATAGTTCATGCAAAATTAAGAATTCTTTTAACAAGAAAAAAAATTTGACTCTCAAAATGCATACCCATTTGGAAAACAAAGGTCTATTCCAGACTAACCCCCTTAGCAAAAATCTATATATTACCATTGTTAGCTCAAGCTTGCCAAGGCCCTCTAAATATCTTGATGGACGTGAGTTTATGATTTAGCACAGAGTTTCTCTCATGATCAGAGTAGCTGCACATGAAATAACTTGCAAGAAACAATGAGCCAGCTTCCTCCACACGGTTTGTAATTTTTTTAACCACACTTCGAAGGCAGTTGCTTGCTTCTTCAAGTACAACCACACGATTGATTGACAAGCCATGCTTTTTTTTTCAGTGTCTTTAATGTAGCCAGTTTATGTAGAACTTAATCGCTCTGGAAGCAGGTTCTGCAAGCTCCTACTGTGGTCTGTTGCTCTTTTGTTGAAATCATTGAGGTGTACCTCAACAGCCCATTTTGTTTCAGCCTGCCTGGAGTCAATTTTACCTATTTATCCAAAACCTTTGTTTATTATATCTAGTTTTACTACACTGGATTGGAGAAATGGGTAATCGCTGTGTCCTATGTTATGTGGAGGAGGAGGAGTAGGAAGAAATGGAATTTACTAGATTGCGGGAATTTAAAGGGAGGCAACATGCATGACATTTGTGTCTATTACCTAGATATCTACTCAACAATGTTTACAGTTCTGAGTCTTATTTACTTGCCCATCAGCTCTTCAGATGGCTGCACATAGCCCCAGAAGCTATTACAGAGTTATGTCACTTTCTGGCTGAAGGCCAGATAACATTTTCTTGAAACATTTGAAGTGACCACTCCCTTGAATCTTTTTTCCCCAGTGGATCATTCCAGGCTGTTGAGGATGACATTAATCAGGCAGCAGCTCACCATTTTATAGAGAAGGTAAATGACATTCTCATCAGATGGACATCATAGTTTATTATCTGCTCAATGGAACCTGTGTAATAAAATGAGAGCAATCCAATTCTACAGACAGGCAGGGTTGCCATTGGTGCAAGGAGCAATTGACAGAATTTGTGTGACAATGAAAGTCCCATATGATAATCACAACAATTTCATGAGCTGAAAAAGGTTTTAATTAATTAATAAATACACAGTCAGTGCACAATGCCAATTATCTTACTATTGATGCCTGTTACCTTGGAATGTTATGATGATTTCATTATGCTCCAATCTACCAGACCAGTCCTTGATGATTCACAACCATATATGATAACTTACAACTTCTGTGTGGTATTTACTGGCACAGTGGCGCAATGGTTAGCACCGCAGCCTCACAGCTCCGGCAACCTGGGTTCGATTCTGGATACTGCTTGTGCGGAGTTTGCAAGTTCTCCCTGTGACCGTGTGGGTTTTTGCCGGGTGCTCCGGTTTCCTCCCACAGCCAAAGACTTGCAGGTTGATAGGTAAATTGGCCATTATAAATTGCCCCTAGGATAGGTAGGTGGTAGGGGAATTGAGGGAAGGTGGGGATGTGAGAGGGTAATGGGATTAATGTAGGATTAGTATAAATGGGTGGTTGATTGTCGGCACAGACTCGGTGGGCTGAAGGGCCTGTTTCAGTGCTGTATCTCTAAATAAATAAATGAGGGCAGGGGTGGTGGTGATACATCTGAGAACCAACATAATGAGGCCCGTGGAATTACAGGAACTATCATAGGTAAGACCATTGATATGCTAAAATCTCATTTGAGGTGCCTGAATAAATCTGGTGGAGCCCTGCACTATAGCCAGAAAGTTTCCAGTATCATTGTAGCTTGCTGTATCTAATATTGCTATGCAGAAGGTGTTGCTATTTCTTGAAGCTGAGAGGAATTATGATAATGAAGCAGATGGAGAAGGTACTCATTCCCATATCAGGAGAAGAGTACACAGGAAAGAGATGAAGTGGAGCTATAGAGCCATATCCTGCAGCAAGATAAAGGAACTAGTAACTTGTAGTTGAGTGCTTGCAGTAAATAAAAGTTGAGAAGCCCAATAAAAATTAATTATACCTGTATGTATGGAAATCATTTCCATTGCCTACACATGCAATCTGACATTCTGATTCATTATGCTTTTACAATCCACATAAAGCTGAAAACACCTGCATTCCCCCTGCTCTGCCTTTACTATGATGATCTTCGCACCTCACCTCCAACATCGCCATCACCTACAGCCTCTCCCATTTGTCTTCCTACAAATTCAAAGCTTTTTCCTCGTACAGACTCAAGATTGGCATTTTCCTCCAGTTGCAGTTTTTTGGTGCTGGTTAGGCATAAATGTTTTTTTGCAACAAGATAATACAAAGTTAAAAGAATGTCGCATTTTTTCATCCACATGTTCGCATGCATAATATTCTTATGAGACTTTCAGGTGCAGGCTCCCTTTAAGTGGTTCAATGAGGATTGTAGGACAGCAGGCCATAAGCAGCACCAGACATACCTAAAAATGAGGTGTGATCTATTGAAGCTACAACACAGACTGCATACAAGCTAAACAGTGGAGGCAACATGCTATAGACAGAGCTAAGTGATCCCCCAGCCAACAATCAGATCAAAGCTCTGCTGTTCTGCCACATTCAATAGTGAATGGTGGTGGATAATTAAGTAACCAACAGGACAAGAAGACTCCAGGAACATCCCCATCCTCAATGGTGGCAGAGCCCAGCACATTAGTGCAAAAGACAAGGCTGAAGCGTTTGCAACCATCTTCAGCCAGGACTGCTGAGTGGATGATCCATCTCGGCCTCCTCCTGAGGTCTCCACAATCACAGATCCCAGTCTTCAGCCCACTCGATTGACTCCACGTGATAGCAAGGAACAGGTAAGTGCACTGGATACAGAAAAAGGCTATTGGCCCTGACAATAGCCCGCTGTATTACTCAGGACTTGTGCTCCAGAACAAACCACACCTCTAGCCAAGCTGTTCAAGTATAGCTCCAACACTGGCATATACCCAAAAAAGTGGAAAATTGCCCTGTCCACAAAAAGCAGGTCAAATCCAATCTGACCAACCTCTACCCCATCAATCTACTCTCAATTATCAGCAAAGTGATGGAAGGTGTCATCCACAGTACTATCAAGCACTACTTACTCATCAATAACTTGCTCACTGATGGTCAGTTTGGTTTCTGCCAGGGCCACTTGGCTCCAGATGTCATTACAGCCTTGGTCCAAACATGGACTAAAGTGATGAATTTCAGAATTGAGGCAAGAATGACTGCCCTCGACATCAAGGCAGCATTTGACCAACAGTGACATCAAGGAGCCCGAGTAAGATTGAAATCAATGGGAATTGGGGGAAAACTCTCCTGGCTGGTGCCATATCTAGCACACACAAAGATGCTTGTAGTTGTTGAAGGCCAATCATTTCAGACCCAGGACATCAGTGCAGGAGTTCCTCAGGGTAGTGGCCTAAGCCCAACCATCTTCAGCTGTTTCAGCAATGCCTTCCCTCCATCATAAGGTCAGATGTGGGATGCTCGCTGATGATTGCACAGTGTTCAGTTCCATTCACAACTTCATGCAGTTCATGCCCGCAAGCAGCAAGACATGAACAACACTCAGGCTTAGGCTGATAAGTGGAAGTAACACCCAGGCCCCACAAGTGCAAGGCAATGACCATCTCCAACAAGAGAAAACCTATCCATCTCCTCTTGACATTCAATGGCATTACCATCACTGAACTCCACACCATCAACATCGTGGGATCACCTTTGACCAGAAACTTAACTGGACCAGCCATATAAATACTGTAGCTAAAACAGACGGTCAGAGGCTGGGAATTCTGTGGCGTGTACTCATCTCCTGACTCCTCAAAGCCTATTCATCTACAAGACACAAGTCAAGAGTGTCATGGAATACACCCCACTTGCCTGGATGAGCGCAGCTCCAACTACACTCAAAAAGCTTGACACCATCCAGGACAAAGCAGTGTGCTTGATTGGCACTCCCTCTACCACCTTAAACATTCACCCTCTCCATCATCAATACACAGTTGCAGTAGTGTGTACCATCTACAAGATGCACTGCAGCAACTCATCAAGACTCCTTCGACAGCACCTTCCAAACTCGTGACCTCTACCATGTAGAAGAACAAGGGCAGCAGATGCATGAGAACACCAGCATCTGGAAGTTCCTCTCCTAGTCTCATACCATCCTGAGTTGGAACTATATCACCACTCCTTCACTGTCACTGTGTTAAAATCCTGGAACTCCCTTCCTAACAGCACTGTTGCTGTACCTGCCCACATGGACTGCAGCAGTTCAAGATGGCGGCTCACCACCACCTTCTCAAGGACAATTTAGGACGGGTTTTAATGCTGACTTTGCCAGCAATGCCCAGATCACAAATTTAAAAAAACTGCCTCCCAAAATTAGCAAAACCCATTGTGGCAGACAACACATGTTCTCACAGTGGTTTGGAGTTAACATAGTGCAATACTGTGTCCAGAGTTTCTTTGTAAATAGGACAATTTTCTTTTCACCCATATACTGACAGTGAAGACATGAATGGTAAGGTGATGAGTTGTTCCTCTATCATTCCAACAGGATGTGCATGGGGAACATTGCCTTTACTTGGTCATTAAACCTCTGCCTGCAGTGTGTGACAGTTTATGGGAGTTGGAGGTTGCAGTCACTGCCAGCTGCCTTCATAAAGTCTGCACCACCCCTTTCATGGGGTTTCCTGCTTTCAGTCTCCAGAAATAATTCTTTTCTGGACATTATTTATGCTAGGATGACATTCACAATATGCACCAGTAAATCTGAGAGCCCTTCTTCTGCTTTCTGTCAAAAATGTCTTCCCTTTTAATCAGCAGTGTATTAAAACTTTTCCTTCCTCCTACCAGTGTTAAGCCAATAGACAATGCTACTTTGAACCCTTTCCAAATATGTAATTAGGTTCAGAATGATCGAGCCACATGGGTGAGCAGAAACCTTGGTCCTGCTGCAAACCCACTGATCTGAGGGAACTTCAGCCCAACATGTCTGAAATAAGGACTTTTTAATCCAGAACTTCATTTTTTTCCTCAAATAATGGTGCAGTACTCCAGAATTGTCTTGCTTCAAGTTAACCCCCTTTCTGCAGTCCTTGATGGTCTGTCCTTTCTCATATACACAAATAAAAGAGATTCAACCACCTCCAACCACTCAGAATATATTACAAAATCAACAAGCAATCCAAAATTTCAAGTTTAAATTTTCACGTGACTGCTGCGAAATGTGTCTTGGGTTTGTCTTTTTAGAGATATTGAAGAGGTTTGAAGAAAAATATTAACTCAGGTTCCTTCTCATGAAAGATATAAACAGTTGTGAGTAAAGGGGTGGAGGGGGCTGTAACAGAAGCTGTCGCATTCAATGTACTTTACTGGTTTAGGCATCAACACGAGCCTGATCAGACAACAGGAGCCATTGGGCCTCATACTCCTCTACCGAAACCATCGACTATTACTCCAGGATAATCCTGAAATGTGAAGATAACCCTCCAGCTACCAACCATCTCTTTGAACCCCTTTCCCCTGCCTTCTCCACCCTCACCTCCAGCAGCAAGTACAAAACGCTTATGGACTTCTTTGTCATTAAGACTGATTCATCTGCCTCTGCTGCTTCCTCCTTCACATTGCCTACCAAGAAAAAACATCCCCACACATTCCCGACTGCCTGTGTCCTTTTCTGATTTTTCCCTTAACTCACATCGTACCCTCTCCAAGCTCATCTTATCTATGAGACCAACCTTCAGCTCATTTGACCTCATTCCCACCAAACTGCTAACCATCCAACTTCAATTTCTGGGCCCAAGGTAGAGAACATTGTAAATTGTTCCCTCTCCTCAGGTTCATTACCCCTCCTTTTCAAAAGCAGCATCATCACCACCTCCTCAAAGAACCCAACCTCGACCCCTCTGTCCTTGCAAACTATCCATCTCTAATTTACCGTTCCATTCCAAAGTTCTTCAACATGCTGTTGCCTTCTGGACTGTGGCTTCCTTTCTCATAACTCTGTTTGAATCTCTACGATCAGGTTTCCATCCCAATAGTATCATGACATTCCTAACCAAAGTCAAAAATGATATGAAACAAAAACAAGAAATGCTGGAATCACTCAGCAGGTCTGGCAGCATCTGTGGAAAGAGAAGAAGAGTTAACGTTTCGGGTCAGTGACCCTTCTTCGGAACTGGGGAAGGGTCACTGACCCGAAACGTTAACTCTGCTTCTCTTTCCACAGATGCTGCCAGACCTGCTGAGTGATTCCAGCATTTCTTGTTTTTGTTTCAGATTTCCAGCATCCGCAGTATTTTGCTTTTATTCAAAAATGATATGGTCTGACTTGACCATGCTCAGTTATCCCTTCTTGACCTCTCTGCAGCCTTTGACATGATCAATAACACCTTTTACCTCCAGCTCAATGGGGTTGACTCACTCATTTCCATTTTTACCTAGCCAATTGTAGCCCAATCATTTATAGCAATAGCTTCTCTTCCCACCCCTGCAGTATTACCTCTGGGGTTCCTTAGGATTGATCATTGGCTCCCTTCTCTTCCTCATCCATATGCTACTGCTTGGCAACATCATCCACAGACATGGGATCAGTTTTAATATATGGGTGGCACACACCTCTCCCTCTCTTAACTCCTTCTCTGTGTCAGTATTGTCAGACTGCTTCATCAACACCCAGTCTTGGATAAGTTGCAATTTTCTTCAGTAAATTAATAGGAAGAATCCACTGAGTGGAATTTTATCATAACGCATGCAGCAGGGAGGCCGGCTGTGGGTCAGGAACCGGCTTGTTCTGTCAGCGGGCTTTTTCATGGCTCAGCCACAGCAGTAGCACAATACTTCTGGGTATCCTGACCAGAGAGGGTGGGTGGAATGACGCACTGAATCTGTCAAAGGATTTCTAGTTAAAAGGATGTGGCAGGGGTCAGAATGCCTGAGCTGTACATTGATACCTCTGGCTTCAGCAACCACAGGAATGGAAAGGAGACCAGGAAAGGAGACCCAAGACTGGGTCTCAGACTCTTACCTGGAGGTCAGGCTATGGGATCTGAGGGACTGAAGTGAGGTGATGTTTCCCAAGTACAGAAGAGGCCAGACTCTCAAACCAAATAGATGTGGATAGAAGGGCCGTGAAAGTGAGCAGCAGGCGTGTGGTCCCTCGAACCTGAAGACAATGCCCAAGAGGTTCAAGTACCTCAGGAGGGCAGGGAAGGGGAGTGGCATAACACTTGCAGGTGCCAATCCTACATTCTGACTTTCCCAGAATTCTCCAGTACAGCACTCCTTAGCCAAACACAGCTTGCAGCTTCACTCATTCCTCTCTCTCAGGCATTTCCTCACACTCGTCAGAACAGCTAACATTCACACTCACCCTCATCTTTGTGCCATTTCACACCTATGCCTCATAGTCACCTTTCACAAATGTTGTCATTCCTTCCTTCATAAAATTCATTTCTTGCACTCACAAATCGCTGCTTTCCCTCCTTAGAGAATAGAGTGCAGAACTCCAGGGAGAGGCAGGGAAATGGGGTGGGAGCAGTCTCCAGTGATAGCCACATTGATGGCCACTGGTAATGCGTGCCCACTTGGTCCACTGGGAAGGAAATCTAATTCCAGAAGGTTGCAGATGTCAGCAACAAATTGCTGTGAAACCCTGAACCACCTGAGGCACCAGTGGCCACACATGTTGAGAGAGCTGATTCTTTGCCTGTAGACTCTGTGTTGGGGTCCTGCCTCCTTGCAACTTGGTCTCTGTGTCCATCCCTCTGTCCTGTGGAATGGTATGTGGCTGAGGAAAAGGAAGCCAGTCGCATCTTCCCCTCCCTTCCCCTGTCAGCATTCCGAAGGGATCGTTCCCTCCGCGACACCCTGGTCCACTCCTCCATTACCCCCACCACCTCGTCCCCGTCCCATGGCACCTTCCCCTGCAATCGCAGGAGATGTAATACCTGCCCATTTACCTCCTCTCTCCTCACTATCCCAGGCCCCAAACACTCCTTTCAGGTGAAGCAGCGATTTACTTGTACTTCTTTCAATGTAGTAAACTGTATTCGCTGCTCACAGTGTGGTCTCCTCTACATTGGGGAGACCAAGCGCAGACTGGGTGACCGCTTTGCGGAACATCTCCGCTCAGTCCGCAAGCAGGACCCTGAGCTTCCGGTTGCTTGCCATTTCAACACTCCCCCCTGCTCTCATGCTCACATCTCTGTCCTGGGATTGCTGCAGTGTTCCAGTGAACATCAACGCAAGCTCGAGGAACAGCATCTCATCTACCGATTAGGCACACTACAGCCTTCCGGACTGAACATTGAGTTCAATAATTTCAGAGCATGACAGCCCCCCATTTTACTTTCATTTTTAGTTATTTTTTCTTCCTTGTGTTTACATTCTTTTTTTTACATTTTTTACAATTTTTTTTGCATTTATTTCATTTAATCTTGTTTGTTCAGTTTGCTTACCCACTGTTTTTTTCAGGTTTGCACTTGCTGCTGTTCAATATTCAGTGTATTAACACCTAATCTGTACTAATGCTTTGTCTTTCAACACACCATTAACATATTGTTTGCCTTTGCTCCGTGACCTTTTGGTCAGCTATGTGCTTGGTCCAATCTACACCTCCTTTGTTATCTCTTGCCACACCCCCACCTCACTTGCTTATAACCTGTGACTTTTCTAATATTTGTCAGTTCCGAAGAAGGGTCACTGACCCGAAACGTTAACTCTGCTTCTCTTTTCACAGATGCTGCCAGACCTGCTGAGGGGTTCAAGCATTTCTTGTTTTTATTTCAGATTTCCAGCATCCGCAGTATTTTTCTTTTATTATTAAGATGTTGCTGGTGTTGTTCTTACTATTCCTGGTGCTGTTGGTAGTGTTGTTGCTCCTCTCGCTCCTCATTAGAGGCACAAGGTAGAGCTGCATAAGCTGCTCCCATGCCGCAGTGAAGGCTGACAGCAGGGAAGTGCAGATCGGGATGAGTGAAGTCCAAAACAGGTGAAGGAAATCACCTGTCCAGCAGTAAGAAAACACTGTTGGAAGAAATGCTGAGAGAAGCAGCCTCACCTGGGCATAGCTGCAGCTGTTCAGTTTCAGCATTTGGATGTTCCCAGCCTATCAGTTTTACTGAAGAGACAATCTCCACTGTATTCTCACCTAGTTGACCCTGGCAAGTTGCACACAGCTCAGGAACCCACCCACTAGCAGTTAAAGCCATAATGGCGGATTAAATTCTGAGTTAAATGCCTCTTTGAATATTTTAATTATTTACATAATTCCGGGGGGGGGGGGGGGGCGGTCCCCGCTCACCTGCAAGCCCAGGTTAAACCACTTTTTGGGGCTTTAACCACCGTCCTGCCAGCACCTGAACCAGCCTCCCTTGGCAGCTAAAATGCTGCTCAATGTCTTTGTACCCAGCCACATATTCCATACCTTCATCACAACTGACTAGTCTCAGGCAAAACCACAGTGTGCACCAGATTTGATCCTAAGATGTGCTTTCGACCAATATCCCCTCTAAATAGTTATCATTATGCGCAGCCTATTCACTTGAATGCAAAATATCATTAAAAAATCTTTGTGCAGTCACACACGTGCCATATCTTAAACAGGACAACTTGTGAGTGGCCTGCGTAGTATCTTATGAGTTGCTGTGTGGCCACGTGTGCATAGCTTACAGGGAACTTTGCTTCTGACCCCAAATCCTTTCCATCACAAAGTCAGTTTTCTTCTACCTGTTAACATTGCTCGCCTCTATCCTTACCTTTGGGCATATGCTGTTGAAACCATCATCCATACTTTGTCACTTCCAAACTACCATTCCAATGTTTTCCTGGCTGGCTTCATATTCTCCAAAGTTCTTCTACCACCATCATATCTTGCATGAAATTCCACTCACCCATCACCTTTGTCCTTGCTGACCTATATTGGTTCTCTATTCCTCAATGCCTTAAATTTAAAATTCTCATCCTTTCATTTCAATTTCTTCATTGTCTTTCACTTCCCTATTTCTGGAAGATCCTCCAGCCCTGAACTCTCCATTTCGCAATTCAGGTCATCTGTACATCCTCCTGCCACTTTGCCACACCATTACTGACTATGCCTTCAGCTATCTAGACTCCATGGAGTTTTCTGTTAAAGCTCATGCAGCTTTCCACCTCCCTCCCCTACTTTTTTAAAAAGCCCATCTGTTTGACCAAGCGTTTGGTCACCCCTTCTAATGACACCTTATTTGACTCATCATCCATTTTTCTCTGATTATGCCTTGGTGAAGCACCTTAAAATGTTGTTCTATATTTGAAATGCATAAATGCAGTTGTTCTTTGTGTTAGCTAAAATTGAAGGTTGTATGATGTTCCATTCCTTATATCTCTGCACTGCTAAATTGGTTAGTGTTGTGTCTGTTTTAGGTCCATTAAATGTGGACAACAGTGTTAAATTTAGACTACACTGAGTCTACTGGCTGGTGTGGATGATGGAGGAAGAGAAAAGTAAGTCTGAAGATATGTATCCATAAAACAAAGAGCCACTGCTAGTAACTGTGGGAAGGGAAAAAGAATGAGGAATGGCGGGGGGGGGGGGGGGGGGGGGGGGAGAGGGGAAGTAGGGACAATGGAATAAGAGGGAGAGAGCAAGGAATGAAAAAGGAATGAGAGAAAGAGGGAAAGGAATGAGAGAAAGAGGGAAATGAAAGCAATAATGAGAAAAGAATGTAAGAGAGCTATTGAGAGAAAGGGAATATGAATGGGGGAAATTAAAAGTGACGCCTGGAATGAGAAGGCAGAATGAGACAGGGAGAAAAAGAGAAGAATTAAAGAAAAAAAGAAGGAATAAGATATTTAATTCCAAGTGAATAATTGATAATAAAATGTGGGGGAAAAAAAATCAGTAAGTTTTCGGAGGCAAGTCAACTGTTGCAGAGCCCAAGCCCTGGCTGCATAACTTCATGAAGCTGTTAGGATGCAATGGTAATTTGCTTGACCTATGTGCTACTGATTGGTCCAACCATAGTTCATCAGAATAATCAATACAATAAGGACTTTGATAGCTTGATGCCTCAGAGAATGTTCACAAATGAAACCTTCAATTTAATGACACTATTATAGACACAGAAAATTCAGCTGGAATCCAGAATTAACTAACCGTCTGCAGGGGGCACTCCATTTTGCCATCCCAAGCCCAGCTTCTTTCTCTCGAATTGCTAGCCTTGTCATTTGAATCTTTATAAATCACAGTCCAATGTTTGGGAGACAATTAAAAAGCTTTGCACAAAGTAGTTCTCAAGAAATATGTCGTAAAGTTCAATATTCTTACATGGGCTCCTAGTCATCGACAATGTTAATGGTGGCTTTTGCATTGATATTATGGCAGCTATTTTTACTCATGACCAGAGCAATTGCATTTGTTTTGCTTTACATGCATGCTGAATTATGGAGGGTTTTTGTCAATAAGAAGCTTGGAATTTCTGCTAGGTTGTACAGGTTTTTCAGCTCAATTCATCCAAAATTGGCCAAACCAGTGCAAAAGATCAAGGAATTTCAGCTGCAAATCACATCCAGTGCAACTTCACTGTCGTTAGGTCAAAATCCTGGAACTCCCTTCCTAACAGCACTGTGGGTATACCTACCCCAAATGGACTGCAGCGGTTCAAGAAGGCAGCTCACCACCACCTTCTCAAGGGCAATTAGGGATGGGCAATAAATACTGGCCTGGCCAGCGACGCCCACATCCCATGAATGAATTAAAAAAACTCAAGCTTCGACATCGTTTGTGCTAGTTTTTAAAAAATCATGCTGGAAGCTGTTCCCCATCCACGCCTTGGAACAGAATTAATCACATCAGCAAGTTTCTACTAATTGCACTCATGTGGGTCTTCAAGGAGGCTCGAAGCTAAGGTTTTTTTTTAGGCACAGGGACACGAATATGCATGTTTTAAAAGTTTATAAATACAAAAAAAAAATCGTATTTTACTAGGAAACCGATTACTGGGCACCAATGAAATGTGTAAAATGAAATGGTTCTGCATAGTTTTTTTAAAAGTTGTTTTCAGTTGTTTTATACCAGGTTACTCACAAATAATGGATAGTGGACTTAACACTCCAAGTAAAACAGCTTATTTTTTGTGATAGACCCATTTTCAGCTGCATTAATAAATCTTTCTCATTTTCTCTATTATTGCAGCTGTAAAGTATTGAGTAACTGTCATTTAGTGGTTGTCAATTGAAGTGTTTTTTGCATGCAAAGACAAATGCAATCTTATCTTCTGCAGGTCTGTATTACAGCTGACTTAATTTCTTTAAAAAGTAAACCTCAAATGAAGCTAGTGATTTTTTAAAAAACACAACGCATTTTTAAGCAGCACTGAACAACAGCTCTACATGTTATCTTCTCTTTCTCTATTTCTTCCTTATTATACATAGGCCAGGAAGTACAATACTCGTGTTTAAACATCATAGATGGGCCACTGAGTGGCTTTAAGGATATCACAGACATCCCTGACATTTTTCACTCACTTCCAGAGATGACCCAGTAAAACTGAACAAAACTCGTCTGTCAGCGGGAAACACCACGCAAATGCTAGTTCAGATTGTGAACTCAGCTCTTCCACTCTAATGTTTTATCTTCTAACCATCCTCATTATTGGGCATATTTTTAAAATAGTAATGTTCCAGCAAGTGTTTCCAAAAGACTTGCAGGTTGATAGGTAAATTGGCCATTATAAATTGCCCCTAGTATAGGTAGGTGGTAGGGGAATATAGGGACAGGTGAGGATGTGGTAGGAATAGGGGATTAGTGCAGGATTAGTATAAATGGGTGGTTAATGGTCGGCACAGACCCAGTGGGCCAAAGGGCCTGTTTCAGTGCTGTATATCTAAATCTAAAAAAAAATCTAAAAGTCAATGGAGCCAAGAAGCAGCTGTATTTTCCTTGTATTTGACCCTACCTAAATCTGAACTTGTTCCAGGTGATGTTCACACATGTGCATTTTCCATCAGGAAACAATCAGGAGCAAAGCCCAAACTAAGTTGTCATCTCCTAGCCTGGAGAGGCTGAAGCAAATTGTTGCACGCATTGCTGACAGGCTGATATCTGCCAACTCAGCACAGACCAGGGATCAAATGCGGAACCTCCCTGGTCTGGATGTCTTGATACAACACCTCACAGTGCATTATGAACTATGAAACACTGATGCGTAGGCACTAATGGTTTACCATTTACTTACTTTTTCCCCTTCCCTAATATGGCTCTTAGCTTTGACTGCCTTTGGTGGGATAATGTTTATTAGGTTATGGATACAACACATTAATATCTCAGCATAAAAGTTGTATAAGGTCTAATTACTGAATTGGAGAAAAATTGGATCAAGTTTTTATTTCCAGTCTGCCCTACCATGAATGTTTCATGAAATTGTTCTACATAAAATGAACAATAGCATTAGACTGTCCCATTTGAAAATGATATTGAAATGACATGCTGACAACATTGGAAGTTATGCCTCTATGTCAATGCAAAGCATGTTTACTTCTGAAATTTATTAATGTGGCAGGGATTACTAGATTCAGGTAGCATATTAGATAAGATTTGTTGACATTGCAACTACCAGTTCCAGAGCGACATTTCATTTTAGTTTTGAATACAAACACATAACATGGATGACAAAATGTCATCTGGTCCATCAAGCATGCTCCATCCATGGTGCAATCTTTATGCACAATCAATCCAAATGCAATCTTCTGAGGGGCAAAAAGAGAAAAAAAACAAACCAATTTAGGAAAAACTCTGGAAAATTCCTCACGGACTCTCAAAGGCAAACAAGAAAGTCTCCTGGAGACTGAATGGCCATCTCAAACAAGAGCGAATCTAACCATCTCCCCTTGACATTCAATGACATTACCATTGCTGAATCCCCACCATCAATATCCTGGGGGTCACCATTGACCAGAAACTGAACTGGACCAGCCACATAAATGCTGCGGCAACAAGAGCAGGTCAGAGGCTGAGAATTCTGCAGTAAGTAACTCACCTCCTGACTCCCCAAAGCCTGTTCATCTACAAGGCACAAGTCAGAAGTGTGATGGAATACTCTCCACTTGCCTGGATGGGTGCAGCGTCAACAACACTCAAAAAGCTTGACACCATCCAGGACAAAGCAGCCCCCTTGGCTGGCACCCCATTCACCACCTTCAACAGTCACTCTGTCCACTGACTCACAATGGCAGCAGTGTGTACCATATACAAGATGCACTGCAACAAATCATCAAGTCTCCTTCAACAGCACTTTCCAAACCCACGACTTCTACCACCTAGGACAAGGGCAGCAGATGCATAGGAACACCACCACGATAAGTAAGTTCCCCTCCAAGCCACACACCATCCTGACTTGAAACCATATCGCCGTTCCTTCACTGTCGCTGGGTCAAAATCCTGGAACTCCCTTCCTAACAGCACTGTGGGTGTACCTAAACCCCAAGGACTGCAGCGGTTCAAGAATGCAGCTCACCAGCACCTTCTCAAGGGCAATTAGGGATGGGCAATAAATGCAGGCCTAGCCAGTGACACCCACATCCCACGAATGAATAAAAAAAAGTTCCCTGACACCTCGTCTCTATAACTTGGGACATCCAACTTAAGAACTTTTCCAGCTCCCATTTGAAGAATTGCAGGGAACCCATAATCAGCCAGTAATATTTTCCAGAGAGCAATGGCTGTCTATGGAAAGAAGTACTTCCTGACATCTAACTCCTTGGTTTTATAATTTACACATATGCCCTTTAGCTCTCATCCCTTTATATGCTCAAGTAGTGTATTCAGCAAATCTATTCCTTAGTCACTCAAAAAATTTCAAACACATCTCCACTAACTCTACACTTTCCAAGGAGAAAGAAATCAATTCTGATAACAGCCATTATACTGTCCATCATAGAATAATACAGCACAGAAGGAAGTCATCCAGCCCATCAGGGTTGCGCTAACACCTTAGTTAGGCCCGCTCCACTGCACTTTCCCCATATCCCTGCAATTTTTTTCTCAAGTATTTAGTCAATCCCATTTTGAAGGCCACTTTTGAATCTGTATCCACCAGCCTATCAAGCGGTGCATTCCAAATCTTAACAACTCCTCATGTTGCCTCTGGTTCTTTTGCCAATCATCCTAAATCTATGTCCTCTGGTTATCAAGCCTTCAGCCACTGGAAACAGTTCATCTTTATTTACTTTATCTAAACCCTTCTAAACACCACTATCAAATCTCATCTTAGCCTCCTCAGCTTTAAAGAGAACAACCCCAACTTTTCTAGTCTATTCACATAACTATAATCCCTTATCCCTCGAACCATTCTAGTAAAACTCTTCTGTACTCTCTCCAAAGCAGTCACATCCTTGCAAAAGTGTGGTGCCTGCAACAGAACACAACACTCCAGCTGAGTGTCGAGAGAGATTAGGGATAATGGACAGGAACACCAACTGGCAGGATGTGACTAGTGGTGTCCTGCAAGGATCTGTGTTGGGTTTCAACTATTCACTGCATTCATTCATGACTTAGATGATGGGATAGAAAGCCACATATTCAAATTTGCCAATGACACAAAAATAGGCAACATTGTAAGCAATGTAGTTGGAAGCATAAAATTACAAAGAGATATTAATAGATTACGTGAATGGACAAAAGGATTTCAATGTAGAAAAAATGGAGGTCATCTACTTTAAACCTAAACTAGATAGAGCAGGATAATTTCTAAATGGTGAAAAGCTAGAAATAGTGCAGGTCCATGTACATTGATCATTAAAATGTCACGAACAGGTACAGAAAATAATCAAAAAGTCTCATGGAATGCTGGTCTTTATAACTAGAGGACTGGAATACAAGGAGGTAGAAGTCATTCTTCAGCTGAACAAAGCCCTGGCTAGACCACACCATGAGTACTGTGAGCAGTTCTGGGCACCACAGCTTAGGAAAGATATATTGGCCATAGAAGGAGTGCAGTGCAGATTTATGAGAATGATACCTCGACTCAAAGGGTTAAGATACGAGGAGAGATTAAACTAACTAGCGCTGTATTCCCTGGAATTTAGAAGGTTAATGGATGATTTCATCAAAGTTTTAAAGACATTAAGGAGAATTGCTAGGATAGCTTGGGAGAAACTATTTGCGCTAGTGGGGGGAGTCTTGGGCTGTGGGAAAAATCTAAAAATTGGAGCCAGAACTTCGAGTAGTGAAATTAGGAAATACTTCCTCATGCAAAGGGTGGTTAAGTTTAGAACTCTCTTTGGCAAAAGACAATTAATATTGGATCAATTGTTAATTTTAAAACTTAGAGTAATAGGTTGGTGAGCTGCAGATGCAAAAAGCCACATAGGAATATGATGTTGCGATAATGGAGTCTGGCTCAAAAAAGGGGTACTAAATATTCCTGGATGCAAGATGTTCAGCAAATATAGGAAAGAAAAGAAAGCAGAAGGGGTAGCAGTATTGATGAAGGAGAATATTACACGTGAAGGTGGAAAATATCCTGAAGGGGTCAAGGACAGAATCTATTTTGTTGGTTAAGAAAAAAATAGAGGTGCTATTACATTACTGGATGTATTCTATAGAATCCCAACAAGTGGGAAAGATATAGAGGAACACATTTGTAGGGAAATTACAGAAAGGTGCAAAAACTATAAAATAGTCATAATGGGGGACTTTAATTATCCTAATATATACTGGACTAGTAATAGTGTAAAGGGCAGAGAGGGAGAAGAGTTTCTGAAGTGTGGTCAGGAGAATTTTCTTGATCAGTCCATTTTCGGCCCAATGAGGAAGGAAGCATTGGTGGATCCGGTTCTGGGGAACGAGGTGGATCAGGTGGATCAAGTGTCAGTCGGGGAACATTTAGGGAACAGTGATCATAGTATCATAAGATTCAGATTGCTCCTTGTCCTTTTCCATAGCTAATCTGGAATAAAATTACTTAATTGGAGGAGGGCCAATTTCAGTGGTGTGAAAACAGACCTGTCCTGGGTAAATTGGAATGAAAGATTGGTAGGCAAAACTGTAACGGAACAATGGGCTGCCTTTAAAGAGATGGCTCGGGTACAGTCAAGGCACATTTCCATGAGGGGGAAAGTTAAAGCAACCAAAGCCAGAGCACCCTGGATGACGAAAAACAAAGATGAAGCCAAAAAAAAGGTGCTTATGACAAGTGTCAGGTTGATTATACAAGTGAGAATTAGGCTGCATATAGCAAGTTCAGAGGGGTAGTAAAAAAGGAAATGAGAGAGGCAAAGAGAGAGTATGAGAAGAGACTGGCAACAGACAAAGGGGAATCCAAAAGTCTCCTATGGGTATATAAATAGAAAGGTAGGAGGATGGGGTCTATTAAGGACCAAAAAGGGGATCTATGCATGGAGGCTGAGGCCATGGCTGAGGTACTAAGTGAGTACTTTACCAAGTAAGAAGATGCTACCAAAATCATAGTGAAGGAGGTGGTAACTGAGGTATCAGAAAGGCTGGGTGTATTTAAACTAGGTAAGTCACCAGCACCAGAGGGGATGCATCAGAGAATGCAGAGGGAAGCAAGGGCTGAAACTGCAGAGGTACTGGCCATAATATTCCAATTGTCCTTAGGTACAGAGGCGGTACCAGAGGACTGGAGTATTGCAAATGTTAACCCGTTGTTCAAATAAGGTTGTATGGATAAACCCAGCAATTACAGACCAGTTAGTTTAACCTCGGTGGCAGAAAAGATTTTAGAAATGATAGTATGGGACAAATTTAACAGTCACTTGGATAAGTGTGGATTAAGGAAAGCTAGCACGGACTTGTCAAAGGAATATTTGTGTTTTCATTTCTGATTAAGGGTCACTGGCCTGAAAAATTAACTCTGCTTCTCTCGCCACAGATGCTGTCAGACCTGCTGAGTATTTCCAGCATTTCTTGTTTTTATTTGTGTTTAACCAACTTGATTGAGTTTTTTGATGAGGTAACAGAGAGGGCTGATAAGGGTAATGCAGTTGATGTGTTGTATATCAAACGTAAAGTGCCACATGATAGACGTCAGCAAACTGGAAGCTCATGGAATAAAAGAGACAGTGGTGGCATGGATACAAAGTTGGTTAAGTGACAGGAAACAAAGAGTAGTGGTGAACGGTAGTTTTTCGGACTGGAGGAAGGTATACACTGGTTTTCCCAGAGATTGGTACTAGAAACAGTGCTTTTCTTGATATCTATTAATGACCTAGACTTGTGTGTACAGGACACAATTTCAAAATTTGTACATGGCACAAAGCTTGGAATGATTGTGAACTGTGAGGAGGGTAGTGAGAGACTTTAAGAGGACACAGACAGGCTGATGGAATGCGCAGACACATGGCAGATGAAATTTAATGCAGAGAATTGTGAAGTGATACATTTTGGTAGGAAGAACGAGGAGAGGCAATATAAATTAAAGGGTACAATTCTAAAGGGGGTGTAGGAACAGAAAGACCTGGGCGTATATGTACACAAATTGTTGAAGGTGACAAGGCAGGTTGAGAAAGTAGTTTAAAAGGCATACAGGATCCTGGGTTTTATTAATTGGGGCATAAGAATACAAAAGCAAGGAAGTTATGATAAACTGGTCTGGCTTCAATTGGAGTATTGTATCTCATTCTGGGCATCAGAAGTGAGAGGGGATACAGGAAAGATTTCAGGGATGAGGGTCTTCAGTTGTGAGGATAGATTGGAGAAACTGGAGCAGTTCTCCTTAGAGAAGGTTGAGAGAAGATTTGATATAGGTGTTCAAAATCATGAGGGGATCTATTCAAAAGAAGATTAAGAGAAAATTTTCCCGTTGGCAGAGAGGTTGAGAACTAGAGGATTTAAGATGATTGGCAAAAGAACCAAAGGCGACATGAGGATTTTTTTTTTAATACAGAGATTGGTTGGATCTGGAATGCACTACCTGAGAGTGGTGGAGGCAGATTCCATTGTGGCTTTCAAAAAGAAATGGGATAAGCACCTGAAAAGAAGAAATTTGGAGGGATATGGGGAAAGGGCAGGGGAGTGGGATTTGACAGGTTGAATGGCCTCCTTCTGTGCTGTAACCATTTTATGATTGTATGATAGATTTTTGTTAGCCAAAGGTATTACGGAATGTGGGAAAAGGTGGGTATATGGAGTTAGGTCAAAGATCAACCGTGGCAGAACAGGCTCAAGGGGCTAAATGGCCTACCTCCATTCCTATATTGCTCTGTTCTTGCACCTGCTTTAAAATTGAACCATTTAACTTGTATTGTCTCTCCTCATTCTTCCTAGCAAAATGCACCATCACACTTTTCTTCGACGAATTTCATCTGACATGTGTTCGCCCATTCCACTACCCTGTCTTTGTCCTCTTAATGTCTATTACTATCTTCCTCATTGTTTACTACACTTGCAAGTTTTGAATCTGTGGATTTCAAAATTATGCCTTATACCCAAACGTCCAAGTCATTAATGTATATAAAAACAGGAGCGGTCCGAGAACTCAACCCTGGGGAACACCACTGTATAGTTCTCCTCAGTCTGGAAAATCAAAACTCTGTTTTCAATCCCTAAGCAATTTTGTATCCATGCTCTGACTGCCCATTTTATCCCAGGGACTTCAATTTTGCTAACAAGCCTAACAAATGGTACCTTATCGAACACCTTTTCAGAGTCCATATACACATCAACTGCACTGCACTCATCCATCCTGTTACCTCAACAAAAACTCAATTTCATCAAACACAGTTTGCCCTTTACAAGTCCATGCTGGTTCTCCTTTACCAGTTCATACTGGTCAAAGTGGCAAAGTAATATTTTTCCTCGATTATTGTTCCTAAAGGTTTCCACACCACCGACATTAAACGGATTGGCCTGAAATTGCCAGGTTTATCCTTCTCCCCGTTTTTGAACAAGGGTGGGGCATTTTCAATCCTCCAGCATCATTCCTAGAATGACTTTTCCCAGCCCTTTAGAGACGGGCTGGGAGGCGGGAGGGCTGGCAATATTGCAGAGGAAGGCATTGGGAGGGGAGCCTGATGTCTTCCCACTGTCATGACATACTGTTCAATTAAGGGTGACTTCCTGCCGCTGTGGGCATTTTTCCCACATTGAGAAGGCCCACTGCCATGTGGGGAGATTGCCAAGGTAAACCCTCGCGGGTTCCCGGGGGGGGGCCCTCCTTGATGGATGCTCCGTAACTCATTGAGGGGCTTCCTGTCAACAATGACCGCCCCCGCCCCAAACTTGCCACCAACGCACAACTCCTCAAACCCCACTCCGATCATCTACCTTAATATCTCATGTTGGCTCGGTGTCATATTTTGTTTTATAATGCCCTGTGGAACACCGTGGGATGTTTTATTATATTTATATAGCACTTTTAATGTAAGTTGCTGTTCTTGCTGTTCTCAGTGAAAGGTTGCGATAATCTAACCTGCCAACATCTTCATGGTCCACCCCTGTATCACGTCAAGTTTAACCACCAGGAGACACAAATGATGAGTACAAGAGATCATTTTCATCGAGGCATCTTTCTCTACAGCCCAACATGAGATATTTGATTTAAAATAGCATTGTTTTATTTGTTTGTTATAAATGCAATTAATTTTGGCATGATTTATGGCTGTGATTCCATTGGTCTGATGCAATGCGACATTCATCAGGAATATACTTTGCCATGATTTCAATTCATAAATGAAAAGAATTAGCTTTTGTGAAGCAGTTAGACAAAAAATAGAGGAGAGGGGACAGGAAAAGTGTCATAGACAAGCTGCTGGTGCAAAATGTTGCAATAGCCTGTTTTTTTTTTTAGGAGTTTGTAAAGAAATAAGAATGTCAACTGCTTGGGGCCAGGCGTGGCACCCCAGATAGGCGACACTAGCAACATGGAGGCAACCTATAAGTGTGGTTCATCCTGACATTCAGGTTGCTGGGCAATAAGGAGACTGGTGCTGAGGAACGGTTGGTGTAATAATTAGCCCAACCCTGCCCCCACCCCCCCAATCCACACACCCCCACCCCCCCAGCCATGTTTAGACTGGACAGAAGATCTGCTGCTAAGTCCCCTGTGTAAATTGGAAGTCAGCAAGTTGCCAAGTGGAGAACCCCCGCATCCTCGGGTCCAGCTCAGAATTCTGCGTCCATTGGACCTCCTGATTTCCGCTGTTCTGGCCAAGGAAATGTGGCACCCATAGGACCAAGTCAACAAACTCTACTTTAATAAAATATATTTCAGACAAATAAAGACAAATGCTTTAAATTATTCATTTCATTAAGAATATGGTTTTGGTTTTGGTTTGTTAATTATCTAGCACACAAATTATTTCCTAACCAATGCAGTATTTACAGTGTTTACAAAACTGGTAGAGAAATGTAACATGTTTGCCAGAATTATTTTGCCATTTATTATAACAAACCATGTACAGGAAATTAATTGAAATATTCCACTTTACACATACAAACAGAGAGTAGCAAGAAAACACAGTAGAAATGCATAGAGATTTTTCTTTTTTGAAACAGGTACGGGTCCAAATTTGATAGGATAAACATGAGGTAACAGTGCTCATCTGAAAAGTTTGTAAGTCATACTTGGTTAATAACAGAATATCTTTTTAAAAAAAATCAGTTTCATCTTGTCCTAAGTTTTTATCACATCTTCATTGCCCAAAAACTGGATAGATGATAGTACAAGCAAACATCACCACCACGGCTGGTGAATGAGTAGAAGTAAATGTAACTAAATAAAACTGCACCATACAGTATTTGAGGAAGCATGTTTTTAAGAATATTGGTATAGACAGTACAATTATTGTGCTAACAAAGCAAATCAAACAAATAAAAAAATCTGTAAAATTAACTGTTATTTGCAACTGTTGGTTAATTGAATAATTAATTAAATATTTTGGTTCACCACTTTCTCTGCAGTACCACTGGCAAGCTTCCTTTCATTATTATATGATTGAGACTAAATATTTTTCATATATGGAACAGGGCAAGTATAAATGAAATTTTAGAACACGTGCTATGCAACAAACTGTCACAAAAACAAACATTACCTAATAATCAGGCTATAATGCTTCATTGCATATACTACGCTTTTGCTGTAAATCCCAGTAATTATACAGCAACTGTTAATGCTCAATTGGTGAATTAATCTAAACAAAATTAACCATTTCTTAGGTGACCTCATTACAGAGACTGGGTGGGGGGGAATTCGTTCGTGCAGTGCCGTTCAGCTCTTTGGCAGCAGGCAGCACTGCGGGCCACTACCTGCATGACCCGCACGTTGTTCCTCAAGCAGTGCTACTCGAACAAATTTCGCCCCCAATATCTTTGTTCATCATTAGCTAAAAATGCAATCAAAACGATCATGGAATATTGACTTTGACCTCAAGGGTGTTTGAAAATGAAAGCAAGGAGTGATGCTTTAGTTGTACAGACTATGGTTAGAGCCCATCTGGAGTACTGCACTTAGTTTCGGACGCCGCTTCTCAGCAAATATATAATGGCCTGAAAAGAATTTTCGGTACAGATTTACCAGAATGATACCTGGGCTTGAAGGATTGAATTGTGAGGACAGGTTGCCTAAACTTCCTTTGTATTCCCTTGAGTTTAGAAGGTTGAACAGGAACCTAATTGAGGTGTTAAACATTTGGAAGGGATTCAATAGGGTTGGTACAGAAAAACTATTTCCTTTGGTGTGGCAGTTGATAATCTTAACATTAGAGCTCGAGCAATTAAAAGTGAAACAAGGAAGCTTTTCTTTTCCCGACAGAAGGGCAGTGGAAATCTGGAACTCCCTCCTCCAAAAAATTGAGAGTGCTGGGTCAATAGAAATTTTCAAGATTGAGATCGATAGGTTTTTTAGTTTTTTTTGTTAGGCAAGGGTAAAAAGGGAATTCGAACAAGGGCAGATAGTTGGGGTACAAATCAGCCATGGCCTATTAAAATGGCAGAACAGAGTCAAATCGCTGAATGGCTTCTTCTGTTCCTACACAAAGGGCTGGATTTTGTTCATAGCTTGATGTTGGGTTCTGTGGTGGGGGCGGATGCCGGAGAATCGGAGTGGCACTGGCCGCCACTGAACCCAACACCGGGATTGTCCGGCCAAATCCTCCCGGTGGCGGGGAGGCTCCGTGGCGGCCCCTCAACCATTCTGCGATGGGACCCAACTTAGCATATTAAATAACACATTTGCATGAATTAAAATATAAACAGCAGCGATCTTACCTTCAGTTCCCGATCTTCAGCGCCATGGGCGGCACTCACACACCTTCGCTTTCCTGTCCAGGGAAAGCTGGCGGCACCGAGGTGGGGAAGTGGTGAACTTTGTACTCTGAAGGGCAGGGGCTGAACTCTGCAATTTGTGTATAAGGAAGGGGCCGGTGGGGGGAGAAAAGGGGGCAACTCTGCACTTTGAACCGTCTGCAGTGCTGGCAGCCTTTTAAAAATGGCGCCAGCACCTGCTTCCGCATCAGTGACGCTGTGAACAGCGTTGCCAGTGCTGTCCCGGTCATGTGATTGGGGCGGGGGGGGGGGGGGGGCGCGGGGACAGCCGCCGTGAATATGTAAAGTGGCTGTCTGTTGCAGATTTGCAGCTGTGTGGGTTCCACGGGGGATGGCCTCCATTTTCCGAGCCTGCCGCCGCTCCCGGTGGCGGGATGAAAAAGTCCAGCCCAAAGAGTCTAACCACGGACTTCATCTATGAGGTGGGGCATCAATAATTTATGGAGACATTGCAAGAATACACCTAAAATATATATCCAAGCCCCCACACCCCCCCCCCCACCCCATCACATATATTCTGCTTAATTGTATGGTTCTTATGGAAGTGGAAGACAAATGATTAAAGTCCTTCAGTGACTGCCATCCTTACTGCGATAATGGAAACTTGGCTTAGAGGGGCAAAAATGGCAGCTCAACATCTCTGGATATAGAGTTACCTGGCAGGATAGAGGGGGGGATTAAAAAAAAGGAGGCGTTGTAGCATTATTGGCTAAAGAATCAATTACAGCTGTGAGGAGGGATATGCTAAATGAATCATCAAATGATATGGGTTGAGCTCAGAAATAAAAAAGGGGCAGCCTCACTACAAGGAGTGCACTATAGTCCCCAAATAGCGAGAGGGAGATAGAACAACAAATATGTAAGCAAATTTCTGAGTACAAAAATAATAGGACAATAATAGTTGGGGATTTCAACTTCACTATCAATTGGGATACAAACAGTGTGAAGGGCACGTTGGCCACAAAATTCTTGAACTGCATTCAAGAGAACTTTTATTAGCCAGCACGTAACAAGCTCCTTAGACAGCACCTTCCAAACCCACGATCTCTACCAACAAGAAGGACAAGGGCAGCAAATACATGGGAACACCACCACCTGCAAGTTCCCCTCCAAGTCACACACCATCCTGACTTGGAACTATATCGCCCTTCCTTTGCTGTCGCTGGGTCAAAATCCTGGAACTCCCTTCCTAACAGCACTGTGGGTATACCTACCCCAAATGGACTGCAGCAGGTCAAGAAGGCAGCTCACCACCACCTTCTCAAGGGCAATTAGGGATGGGCAATAAATTCTGGCCTGGCCAGTGACGCCCACATCCCATGAATGAATTTTTAAAAAGCCCAACGAGAGGGGGCACACTTCTAGATTTAGTCTTAGGAAATGAAGCTGGGCAAGTGGATGTAGTAGCAATGGGTGACCATTTTGGAGATAATGACCATAATACAGTTAGATTTAGCATTATTATGGTAAAGGACAAAGATAGAACAGGAATAAAGGTTCTAAATTGGGGGAAAGCAGATTTTATGAAACTGAGACATGATTTGGCGAAAGTGGACTGGATACAAATACTTGAAGGAAAATCAGTGACAAACCAGTGGGTGGTATTCAAAAGCAAGATTCTGCAGACATATCCCCACAAAGAAAAAGGGTGGTACTGCCAAATATAGAGCCCCCTGGTTATCTGGAAGCACCAAAGGGTAAGATAAAGCAGAAAAAGAAAGCTTATGAGGGTAGTGCAGTTGATGTTCTCTACATGGATTTTAGAAAGGCATTTGACAAGGTTCCACATGGCAGACTGGTCAGAAAAGTAAAAGCCCATGGGATACAAGGGAATGTGACGAGTTGGATCCAAAATTGGCTCAGTGACAGGAAACAAAGGGTAATGGTCGATGGATGTTTTTGCCAATGGAAGGCGGTTTCCAGTGGCGTTTCACAGGGCTGTGTTGGGTCCCTTGCTGTTTGTGTTACTGATTTGGACTTAAATGTGGGAGGCATGATTGGGAAATTTGCAGATGACAAAAATTGGCCATGTAGTTGATAGTGAAGAGGATAGCTGTAGACTGTAGAATATCAATGGTTTGGTCGAGTGGGCAGAAAAGTGGCAAATGGAATTCAATCTGGAGAAGTGTGAGGTAATGTATTTGGGGAGGGCAAACAAAGCAAGGGAATACACAGTAAATGGGAGGATATTGAGAGGGGTAGAGGAAGTGAGAGAGCTTGACGTGCATGTCCACAGGTCCCTGAAGGACAGGTAGATAAAGTGGTGAAGAAGGCATCTGAAATGCTTTCCTTTATTGGTCGAGGTACAGAACACAAAAGCAGGGATGTAAGGCTGGAGCTGTACAAAACGCTGGTTAGGCCACAGCTGGAGTATTGCGTACAGTCCTGGTCACCACATTACAGGAAGTACATAATTGCTCTGGAGAGAGTACAGAGGAGATTTACAAGAATGTTGCCAGGGCTGGAAAATTGCAGCTATGAGGAAAGATTGGATCGGCTAGGATTGTTTTCCTTAGAACAGAGAAGGCGGAGGGGTGACTTAATTGAGGTGTACAAAATTATGAGGGGCCTAGATAGAGTAGACAGGAAGGACCTGTTTCCCCTAGCAGAGAGGTCAATTACCAAGGGGCACAGATTTAATGTGATTGGTAGAAGGATTAGAGGCGACATGAGGAAAAACTTTTTCAGCCAGAGGATGGTGGGTGTCTGAAATTCACTGCCTGGATAAGAAACCCTCAACTCATTTAAAAGGTACCTGGACATGCACCTGAAGTGCTGTAACCTGCAAGGCTACGGAGCAGGTGCTGGAAAGTGGGATTAGATTGGGCGGCTAGTTTTTTCAGCCAGTGCAGACACAAGGGGCTGAACGGCCTCTTTCTGTCCCATAACTTTTCTATGGTTCACTCAACGAGCTCAATGGGAAACCCTTTGAACCAATTCTTATAGATATTGTAGCTTGTTTGGTATGGTTTGAAGGATCTAAAGTGAACACAGATTTTGAACTATTTTATAAAATTCTCAGTAACTCAATTAAAACTTCCCTGTCTGATAAGTGTTTCTGCATAATTCATAACTTGAATAAATTGTTCAATAAATTTTAGTTGGAATGAGTTTTTCTTTTAAAAGTGTCATGCATGCCCCCACCTGCCAAGAATGAGGCACGTTAATTTCGCCACATGGACATTAAACTTCAAATTATGGCTGGGAAGAAAAGAGGGCCTGCTACAAGGAATTGCCAGGCACCACCCACCCACCCCCCCCCCCACCCCCAACCGGAAAGACATTTTTGCATATTAGCAGACGGTGTTGGAACAAAGGAGCTATCCCACAGAATAATACAGTGCAGAAGAGGCCCTTCGGCCCATCGAGTCTGCACCGCTGCATTAAAACACCTGACCTGTCTACCTAATCCCATTTGCCAGCACTTGGCCCATAGCCTTGAATGTTATGACGTGCCAAGTGCTCATCCAGGTACTTTTTAAAGGATGTGAGGCAACCTGCATCTATCACCCTCCCAGGCAGTGCATTCCAGACCATCACCACCCTCTGGGTAAAAAAGTTCTTCCTCAAATCCCCCTTAAACCTCTCGCCCCTCACCTTAAACTTGTGACCCCTCGTAACTGACCCTTCAACTAAGGGGAGTAGCTGCTCCCTATCCACCCTGTCCATGCCCCTCGTAATCTTGTACACCTCGATCAGGTCACCCCTCAGTCTTCTCTGCTCCAGTAAAAACAACCCAAGCCTATCCAACCGCTCTTCATAGCTTAAATGTTCCATCCCAGGCAACATCCTGGTGAATCGCCTCTGCACCCCCTCCAATGCAATCACATCCTTCCTATAATGTGGCGACCAGAATTGCACACCGTACTCCAGCTGTGGCCTTACCAAAGTTCTGTACAACTCCAACATGACCTGCCTGCTTTTGTAATCTATGCCTCGATTGATAAAGGCAAGTGTCCCATATGCCTTTTTCACCACCCTATTAACCTGCCCTTCTGCCTTCAGAGATCTATGGACAAAGGTCCCTTTGTTCCTTGGAACTTCCCAGTGTCAGGCCATTCATTGAATACTTCTGTGTCACATTACTCCTTCCAAAGTGGATCACCTCTCACTTTTCAGCATTAAATTCCATCTGCCACTTTTCTGCCCATTTGACCATCCCGTCTATATCTTCCTGTAATCTAAGACACTCCACCTCACTGTAACCACTCGGCCAATCCACGAACTTACTGATCCTACCCCCCACATAGTCATCTATGTTGTTTATATAAATGACAAACAATAGGGGACCCAGCACAGATCCCTGTGGTACGCCATTGGACACTGGCTTCCAGTCACTAAAACAGCCGTCTGTCATCACTCTCAGTCTCCTACAGCTAAGCCAATTTTGAATCCACCTTATCAAGTTACCTTGTATCCCATGTGCATTTGCTTTCTTGATAAGTCTCCCATGTGGGACCTTGTCAAAGGCTTTGCTGAAATCCATGTAAACTACATCAACTGCACTACCCTCATCTACACACCTGGTCACATGCTCAAAAAATTCAATCAAATTAGTTAGGCATGACCTCCCTCTGACAAAGCCATGCTGACTATTCCTAATCAAATTTTGCCTCTCCGAGTGGAGATAGATTCTCTCCTTCAGAATTTTCTCCAATAGTTTCCCTACCACTGACGTGACTCACTAGTCTGTAGTTCCCTGGCTTATCTCTACAACCTTTCTTAAATAGTAGGACCACATTAGCTGTTCTCCTGTCCTCTCGCACCTCCCCCGTGGCCAGAGAAGAATTAAAAATTAGGGTCAGAGCCCCTGCAATCTCCACCCTCGCCTCCCACAGCACCCTGGGACACAAATTGTCCGGTCCTGGAGATCTGTCCAATTTTAAGCCTTCCAAAACCTCCAATACCTTGTTAGTCCCTATGACAATTTGCTCAAGAAACTCACAGTCTCTGTCTCCGAGTTCCATATCTACCTCCTCATTCTCTTGGGTGAAGACAGATGTGAAGTATTCAGTCAACACCCTACCAATGTCCTCTGGCTCCACCCACACATTTTCCCCATGGTCCCTAATGGGTCCTACTCTTTCCCTGGTTATCCTCTTCCCATTGATATACTTATAGAATATCTTGGGATTTTCCCTACTTTTACCAGCCAGAGCTTTCTCATATGTGTGGAGTTTGCAAGTTCCCCCTGTGTCTGCGTGGGTTTTCTCCGGGTGCTCCGGTTTCCTCCCACAAGCCAAAAGACTTGCAGGTTGATAGGTAAATTGGCCATTATAAATTGTCACCAGTATAGGTAGGTGGTAGGGAAATATAGGGACAGGTGGGAATGTTTGGTGGGAATATGGGATTAGTGTAGGATTAGTATAAATGGGTGATTGATGTTCGGTACAGACTCGGTGGGCCGAAGGGCCTGTTTCAGTGCTGTATCTCTAATCTAATCTAATCTAATCATATCCCCTCTTTGCTCTCCTAATTGCTTTCTTAAGCTCCATCCTACACTTTCTGTACTCCACTAATGCTTCCATTGATTTGCTCTCCTTGTATTTGCTAAAAGTCTCTCTTTTCCTTCTCATCGTACCCTGACTGTTTCTGGTCATCCATGGTTCTCTGGGCTTGTTGCTCCTGCCCATTACCCTAGAGGGAACATGTTGGGCCTGTACCCTCCCCGTTTCCTTTTTGAATGCCCCCCACTGCTCTTCTGTAGATTTCCCGACGAGTAACTCTTTCCAGTCTACCTTGGCCAGATCCTGCCTTATTTTACTAAAATTCGCTCTCCCCCAATCCAAAACCTTTTTTTGCAACTTGTCTATTTCTTTCTCCCTAACAAGCTTAAATTGTACCATGTTGTGGTCGCTATCACCAAAATGCTCCCCCACCAACACATCAGCACCTGTCTGGCTTGATTCCCCAGAATTAGGTCCAGCACTGCACCCTCACTTTTTGGGTCCTCTACATATTGAGCTAAAAAGTTCTCCTGTATACATTTTAAGAACTCCACTCCATCTAAGCCATACAATACACAGAAGGGACCTGGTCAAACCAGTCAAGTGACCACTTGTTGGCCAACTTGGGGAGTTTTAAACTGTAGAGACAGTTTTTAAACTGGCAGAAAGCTCTTGGCTCCCAGATTGAAATTACTCCTCTCCTCCTGCCTGCTCCCATCTCTTTCTCACCAGCTTCAGAATCCATTGAAGACACATGAACCCCAAGAGAGAAAAGTCTCCTACAGTGAACAAGGTTCAAGAAGAATACTGGGCCCCAACGAAAAGCAAGAACTACCTACAAAAGGACTCTACTGAGCTCAAAGAACCGTAATAAAGAAACTCTTCAGATATTGTCTCAAACTCCTCCACTTTATTTTTCTGCTGCTCTTTTCTGTCTCTATTTGCACGTGTGTATCATGCTCGAGTGGACTCGTTGTGTATCCGTAGGAGTCAACCGAATTAGAGTTTAAGTTTTAATAAATTTCAATCTTTCTTCTTTAAACCTAAGAAAGCTTGTTTGTGCTCATTTCTTTGTCTTATAATCGGAAAGCGGTGAACAAGGATTCACCAAGGGGAGCCCAAAACACGGTCTGTTTAAAAATAAAACCCTGTTAAAGTAAGACCAGGTGAAGGCTGAGAGGGACCCCGAGACACCTGTCTCATCTGGTCATAACAAAAGTTATGAGGGATCATTATTTCACTTGTGCATGATAACAAGTACAGGAGCCGTGATGAAATAAACAATGAAACGGAAGTATTATGAATTTTTAAAAAAAAAATCAACTGTTTAAAAAAACACAAGAACACGGACACTTGTACCACAGTCAAAATGGAGTAGCAGTCACATGACCCCTCCTGTACTGGAAATCAACAAACATGTCTACAAGAATGGAACTCATTAACCTCATCTGAAATGGCTCTGGGGAGAACCCTTATAAAATCGAAAAGGGCTCTATTGCATATTAATGACTCTTATCAAGATGAACGAACTGATAAATGATTCTGGAGACCGACCGACTCACAGCACAAACCAAAATTAAATAGGTGTGAAATAGCACCGTGTTAACAGAAAGGTCCCCATTCAGGCATTCATCGATAGTCATGGTGTCCACATTCAGGTCCATTGTGTGGTCACACCAGGGGTGCAGGCCATGTGTCTCCTAACAGAAGCTCTAATGTCATGAATTTTTACCTTAAAAAGGCAATCCTCTCTCTCTCTCCCAAGAGGGGAGATCAAGCCAACACTTACTGAAAGCAGTCCAGCCAGGGACTGTGAAAGAGATCCAGCCAAGCAAGGAAGATGCCCTGCTGCTAATTCTGCACTTCAACTTGCTGCAGCAGAGAAATTAAAGTGACCACCACTTCCAGTCTAAAGTTTTAACCATTGGAAAATCTACAACACCTCAACAAGTTCAAGATTACAAACACCCAAGCCTCAATTTAAAAGAGGCTGTCCTCCTCAGAAATTCAACAGGTTTACCACAAACCATGAAACACCTACCTCAGTTTGAACTACTTACCTCTTTTCTCTCTATCTATTTTTTGTGTATGTGTGTGTGAGTGGGGTTGCGACTGTTTTGGGAATTGTGTAAAAATAAATAGTTTTTTCTTAAACTTACAAGAAAACCTGTCATTTGTATATTTTTTTGACCCAAAAAACACTCAGGGGCTAATGCAACATTTTAACAAAACATGGCTGCGGTCAGTTGGGAGCTGAAGAGTGGGAACCACCCAAGCCCCTTTCCACCTGTCCGTAACATTGTGGATTCACAAATTGCAGCAACATCAATCTGGAAGATGAAATTCCAGTTCTTTGATTGAAAGTAACCAGCACCACAGTATTATGTTCATCAATTTTTTTATAATATAAATGTGCTAAAAAAAAAAAAGTGAATCTTGAAAAGCTAGCACATTTAATTGGAGTTCCAAATGCTAAGTCTAACGCTAAGAACGCCTGAAGCAACAGGATAGACACTGTTTCAGGAATGATTCAGAGGCACACCAACATGTAGTCTTGGAACCAGCTGTTCAAGTTTCACTGTGATTGCACTTTATCATTATACAGGTAAAAACAAGAGAAAAAAATTACATACATTAACTTTCAAATGAAGGGACCCACGTAGAGGGAGGTGGTCACACTGCAGGTAAAGACTGCTCAGGCAAAAAGGGAATGGGTAACCGCAAGGCAGAGTAGAAGAACTAGGCAGTTAGTCCAGGAGCCCCCTGGGTCCATCTCCCTCTCTAACAGATATTCCGCTTTGAATACTGGGTGGTTCAGCTGCACAGGAGGGGAGGAAAAAGAGTGGGAGAGCTACAATGATAGGGGATGCTATCGTAAGGGCGGCACAATGGCGCAGTGGTTAGCACCGCAGCCTCACAGCTCCAGCGACCTGGGTTCGATTCTGGGTACCATCTGTGCAGAGTTTGCAAGTTCTCCCTGTGACCGCGTGGGCTTTCGCCGGGTGCTCCGGTTTCCTCCCACAGCCAAAGACTTGCAGGTTGATAGGTAAATTGGCCATTATAAATTGCCCCTAGTATAGGTAGGTGGTAGGGGAATTGAGGGAAGGTGGGGATGTGAGATGGTAATGGGATTAATGTAGGATTAATATAAATGGGTGGTTGATGGTTGGCACAGACTCGGTGGGCCGAAGGGCCTGTTTCAGTGCTGTATCTCTAAATAAAATAGATAGGCGTTTCTGTGGCCGCAAACGTGACTCCAGAATGGTATGTTGCCTCCCTGGTGCTCGGGTCAAGGATGTCAGGACATTCTGAAGGCGGAGGTAAATACTCAGAGGTCATTGGTACCAATGACATAGGTAGATAGAGGGATGAAGTCCTGCAACAAGAATTTAGGGGGCTAGGTAGCAGATTAAAAAGCAGGGCCTGAAAGACTGTAATCTTTGGATTACTCCCGGTGCTAGTGAGTATAGGAATAGGAGGATAGAGCAGATGAATGCGTGGTTGAAGACAGGGTGCAGGAGGGAGGGCTTTAGTTTCCTGGATCACTAGGTCTGTTTCTGGCCAAGGTGGTACCTGTACAAGTCGGATGGGTTGCACCTGAACCTGAATGGGACCAACATCCTTGCAGGGAGGTTTGTTAGTGCTGTTGGGGGGAGGGGTCTAAACTAATTTGGCAGGGGGATAGGATACAGAGTGGAGGTACAGTAGGGGGTGATGCACAGAAAATATAGAAGAGAAATTAAATCAGTCTGGAAGGCGGAGCAAATATAGACCTGTTGAGGCACAAGTGAATAATGCAAGGCTGGATTGCACCCTATTTTAACGCAAGGAGTCTTACAAGTAATGCAGATGAATTGAGGGTGTTGATTAACACATGGGAATATGATATTACTGCTATCACAGAGACATGGTTGAGGGAAGGGCAGGACGGGCAGCTCAATATTCCAGGATATAGAATCTTCAGGCGTGACGGGGTGGGGGATGGGGGAGGGTGTAAAAGAGGAGGTGACATTGCACTATTGATCAAGGAGTCAATTACTGCAGTAAGGAGGGATGATATCTTAGAAGGTTCTCCAAATGAGGCCATATGGGTAGAACTTAAAAACAAAAAGGGGGCAATCACTTGGCTGGGAGTGTACTACAGTCCTCCAAATAGTCAGGGAGAGATAGAGGAGCAGATGTGTAGGCAAATCTCAGAGAGGTGTAAAAATAATAGGGTAATAATAGTAGGGGATTTCAACTTCCCCAATATTAACTGAGATAGTCTTAGTGTAAAAGGCTCAAAGGGGGCGGAATTCTTAAAGTGCATACAGGAGAGCTTTTTGAGCCAGCACGTAGAAAGACCTACAGGAAAAGGGGTGGTACTGGACCTAATCCTAGGGAATGAAGCCGGACAATTGGTAGAAGTGTCAGTGGGGGAGCAATTCGGGGATAGTGACCATAACTCTAAGAGGGCGGCACAGTGGCGCAGTGGTTAGCACCGCAGCCTCACAGCTCCAGCGACCCGGGTTCGATTCTGGGTACTGCCTGTGCGGAGTTTGCAAGTTCTCCCTGTGACCGCGTGGGTTTCCGCCGGGTGCTCCGGTTTCCTCCCACTGCCAAAAACATGCAGGTTGATAGGTAAATTGGCCATTGTAAATTGCCCCTAGTGTAGGTAGGTGGTAGGAGAATGGTGGGGTTGTGGAAGGGAATATGGGGTTAATGTAGGATTAGTATAAATGGGTGGTTGCTGGTCAGCACAGACTCGGTGGGCCAAAGGGCCTGTTTCAGTGCTGTATCTCCAAATTAAATTAAAAATTTAAGATAGTTATGAAAAAGGACAAAGATGGACCAGAAATAAAGGTACTGAATCGGGGGATGGCTGATTTCAATATGATAAAACAGGATCTGGCCAAAGTGGACTGGGAGCAGCTACTTGCAGGAAAGTCTATATCAGACCAGTGGGAGTCATTCAAAAATGAAATAGTGAATGTTCAGGGCTAACATGTTCCTGTAAAGGTGAAGGGTAGGACCAGCAAGTTCAGGGAACCCTGAATGTCAAGGGATATAGAAGATTGGATAAGGAAAAAAAAAGGAGGCTTATGGCAGATTCAGAGGGCTGAAAACAGCAGAGGCCCTTGAGGAGTATAGAAAGCGTAGGGGGGGGGGGGTACTTAAAAAAGTAATTAGGAGAGTGAAGAGGGGGCATGAAAAAACACTGGCGGGCAAGATAAAGGAAAATCCTAAGGCGCTTTATAAGTATATTAAGGGCAAGAGGATAACCAGGGAAAGAGTAGGGCCCATTAGGGACCAAAGTGGCAATGTGTGTGTGGAGCCGGAGGACATAGGTGAAGTTTTAAATGATTACTTTTCATCTGTGTTCGCTATGGAGAAGGACGATGTAGGTGTAGAGATCAGGGAGCGGGGTTGTGATATACTCGAACAAATTAGCATTGAAAGGGAGGAGGTATTAGCGGTTTTAGCGGGCTTAAAAGTGGATAAATCCCCAGGCCCAGATGAGATGTATCCCAGACTGTTATGTGAGGCAAGGGAGGAGATAGCAGGGGCTCTGACACAAATTTTCAAATCCTCTCTGGCCACAGGAGAAGTGTCAGGGGACTGGAGGACAGTGAATGTGGTACCATTATTCAAGAAGAGTAGCAGGGATAAACCAGGTAACTACAGGCCAGTGAGTCTAACATCAGTGGTAGGGAAACTATTGGAAAAAATTCTGAGGGACAGGATTAATCTCCACTCAGAGAGGCAGGGATTAATCAGGGATAGTCAGCATCACTTTGTCAGGGGGAGATCATGTATTATAAACTTGATTGAGTTTTTCGAGGAGGTGACTAGATGTATAGATGAGGGTAAAGCAGTTGATGTAGTCTACATGGACTTCAGTAAGGCTTTTGATAAGGTCCCGCATGGGAGTTTGGTTAAGAAGGTAAGAACCCATGGGATCCAGGGCCATTTGGCAAATTGGATCCAAAATTGGCTTAGTGGCAGGAGGCAGAGGGTGATGGTCGATGGTTGTTTTTGGGATTGGAAGCCCGTGACTAGTGGTGTACCGCAGGGTTTGTTGCTGGAACCCGTGCTGTTTGTAGTTTACATTCATGATGCAGACGTGAATATAGGAGGTATGATCAGTAAGTTCACAGATGACACGAAAATTGGTGGTGTCGTAAATAGTGAGAAAAGCCTTAGATTACAGGACAATATTACAGGCTGGTAAAATGAACAGAACAGTGGCAAATGGAATTTAAGCCCGAGAAGTGTGAGGTGATATATTTTGGGAGGACTAACAAGGTAAGGGAATATACAATGGATGGTAGGACCCTAGGAAGTGCAGAGCGTCAGAGGGACCTTGGTGTACTTGTCCATAGATCACTGAAGGCAGCAGCACATGTAGATAAGGTGGTTAGGAAGGGATATGGGATGCTTGCCTCTATTAACTGAGGCATAGTATATAAGAGCAGGGAGGTTATGATGGAGCTGTATAAAATGCTAGTAAGGCCACAGTTGGAATACTTACAGTTTTGGTCGCCACACTGTAGGAAGGATGTGATTGCACTGGAGAGGGTGCAGAGGAGATTCACCAGGATGTTTCCTGGGCTGGAGCATTTCAGCTATGAAGAGAAACTGGATAGGCTAGGGTTGTTTTCCTTAGAGCAGAGAAGGCTGAGGGGGGACCTGATTGAGGTATACAAAATTATGAAGGGTGCAGATAGGGTAGACAGGAAGAAAATCTTTCCCTTAGCGGAGGTGTCAATAACCAGGGGGCATAGATTTAAGCTAAGAGGCAGGAGGTTTAGGGGGGATTTGAGGAAAATTATTTTCACCCAGAGGGTGGTTGGAATCTGGAACACACTGCCTGAAGGGATGGTAGAGGCAGGGACCCTCACAACATTTAAGAAGTATATAGATGAGCACTTGAAATGCCATTGCATACAAGGCCAAGTGCTGGAAAATGGGATTCAATAAAAGTCAATGATTACAAAAGAAACCAAACCACATTCCTGCGCTGCAACTGTGCATCAAAACAGAAAGACAGTTTGAGTCAATGATGCACGTATTTTGTTCAAACAATATGTTAATGACCCAATATAAGAGGCAGAAGTATTTCCAGCTGCATGAATACCACATGTCAAGTTATGAAACTTTAGAATACTAGGATACAATGCCCTGTTTATGATACTTAAATTGTACAAAAGCTTCAATCGTTATGTAAAAATAACAGGCTTTTCAACTAAAGAATGTTACTTAGACTATGAAAAATGAAGAATAAAATCCCTATATTGAATGCACAATGTGCAGAAAACTGCATCCACATTGTATGACAATGATTTGATCTACTCTTGTGTTTAAATGACTATTAATTGTTGAATCTTGGGTCAACATTTACATCCATCATTTAAAATCTTAAATCCAATGAGTCTGTATTGTACTATAGGTGTATGAACTCACTTGTTTAATTTCCACCATTCCTTTCAAATGCAGAAATAAGAATATTTCCATCACAATCAGTACCTTCAGGAGAAGTCTGCCTATAATATGCATTTCCCGAGAATCTGAAAGAAGGTCGATTCCTCTTCCACAGATACCATAAACCAACTGAAGCTACTACAATGAGTACAGTTACCACCAACGCTATCACAATTTTAAGTATTGTTGCATTTCCTATTTGGTATCCTGTGGGAAGAAGAAAATATACTTATTGAAAAACCAATTACCTAATGGATCTACATATAATAAATGGTTTAGGGAAGGAAGATGGAGCTGACTGCTTTGCTGTTGATAAAATGAGTGCAAAGACAAAAAAAAAAGGCTGTAAAAGTTTCAAAATGAAGCAGAAGCTGCACGTCTCTAAAAACATGTGAAACTCGCAGGTTCTGACTTCCAAACGGACTGCCTGGTATGTGATATATTGTATACACACACACACACATTCGGGTGTGGAATGTCCTAACAAAAACAGTGGTGAAAGCAGAATCCATAATGACTTTTAAGAGTAAAGTTGATACATATTTTAAAAATATTTTAAAAGGTATAGGAAAAGGCACAGAATGGGACGAAATGGATCGTTCTTGCAAAGAGCTAACACTGTCATGATTGGCCAAATGTTTACCTTCTGAGCTGTAAAATTCAATAATTGCAATTTTCTGTGCCAATTTTGTTGGCAGCCATAAACATATCAAAAATTTTAACTCAGGATAATCATTCACATCAAATAAAAGTCCCCAAAGTTTATGCTTTACAAAGTTTTCTTCAGATTTCACTATGCAGAAGCAATTAGCAGTATATAAACGTGTGTTTCCCTTACTGGTGACAGATTATTTCTCAATGATGATTGGTTTGGAGTTGTAAATGTAAACAATAGAAACAATCAATGTCTCTCTACCTGTCTCCCTCTTTGATTCTCATTCTGAAGTTTTAACAAAAGCTTTTCTGTAGAACATTAGCTGAAATACTCTTTAAATTCATCCTCCGAATTGCATTCAAATCAGTTGGAAAAACAAACTGAGAAACCTGTTAAACATCAAATAAGATGCAACTTTTCCACTGAACAAAGCAAATAATTTAGACTGTTTTGGAATTTGAATGTGAACAAAAGGAAGCCATCAGCACAGAGTTTCTGCCTTTTTGAAACTTTCTCTGCCTATCTAGCTTTGTCTCAAATGATTTCTGTAAGTATAAAAACACTCAATATTACCATTACTTGAATAGTTATTGACATTTCCTCTCTAGTATTTCTTCAAATAACTTAGAAAAACTGGTGATAATAAATGCTCACAAGAAACATCCAATCATTTTATCTGAGAGAATATTACAGATGCATCTTTAGAAAGTGTGCATATTGTATACACTCAGACTATGGGATTTCCTTTCAGCTGAGAGTCATTGCTCTGAGGAGAAATAACAAGACCAAACCCAGACTTTCTTGAGGAGCTGAAGCCTTCAATTAAAGTACACAAAAGGCTCAAAAATTATGGCTAAGGTGATCTATATTATTGTGGCCCTGCTGTTTTCGAGTGATTCAGGGAATGGGCATATGAATGGGTATCAGTGCTGTGAGGGAGAGGGAGAGAGAGGCCAAGGGGAAAGCAGGATGTGGGCCGGCAACACGCACGCACGCGCGCACACACACAGGAGCGAGAGAGAGGGAGAGAGAGAGAGAGCCAGGCTGGTGGGGGGCAGGGGGGAGGAGAGATAGAAAGAGAGGGGGCGGGGTTGGTGAGAGAGCCCCTTCAACCGGGAGCGAGTGCCGGAGCCCCAATATCTATCTTGAACAGCGTTTGCCCATAATACTTATCGAAACAAAAATGGCAGCACATAAATACAGCAACAATACTCTGCATCGCTACATCAAGATGTGCAGTACTACTTGTCCAAGCAAAAACAATGCCAGGTATCTCACTAAAGCAGAGTTCAACACAGTGTTGACAAAGTAAGTTAATAAATTAGTCTTCTCATTTAAAGCTTGTTCACAAAAATGCACTTTTTTGTTGTTTTGATCAATAGTAAGATAAATTTCTAATGCCTTTATCTTTCTGCAATTTGCTCACTGGCCCTCTATTTGAGACAAAAATTGTAATGTGGCTCCTCATGCAAAAAGGTTGGACAACCCCTGTTTTAGCCCTTTATTTGGTAGCCTGAAGGAAAAAAATGTCAGGCATAAAATATTTTCAAAATGTATTTTGATTTGATTGGCTTGCCTTTACCATTCTAAGAAATTTGTGCATGGTCAAACTACAATTATTACATTTGGGTCATATTGCATAAATTTGCAAATCAACCAGCTAGAAGATTTGTAAATTGAACTTTAATTACAATTAATAGTTTTCATATCAACATGTAAAGTGAAAGAAATTTAAACTGAATTAAGACAAATTTATTACGTGCGACAGAAACTTGCATTAGAAAACGGACTGAATTTTACCGGCCCCTTGATGCTGCGAGCTGCGGCATGGGAGCCGGTAAAATTCTGCGGAGAGAGGCCTGCCACAACCCGCGATGTCGAGAAGGGCACGCCGCATATTACCAGCAGCGGTGGGACCTCGGCACGGCCCACCGCCACACAGCAGCGGAAAAAATCAACATATGGTAATGATTACTTACCTTTGCTGATTATGCAGCCCAACGCCTCTCCAACAACACTGCCGGATCTTTTGTTGAACGGGCGGCTGTCACGTGCCGTCTCATTCACGATCTGAAAAGCCGGCGGGTCCTCAGAGGCAGAAGTTATCGCCAGCGAAGGTAAATTGTGTTATTCAGGGATCTCACTCTGCATTACGGAAGGGAGAAGGGAGGGGTCTAACTCTGCATTCTTAAAGGTAACAGGGAAAGGGGGATATGCAGGGGTCCAACTCTGCATTCTGGAAGTGGGGGGGGGGGTGATATGCAGGGGTCTCACTCTGCATTCTGAAAGGGAGGGGGTCTGGGATTACTGGAGGGAAAGCTGTGCTGGCATGAAGGGAGGTACTGTGTACCATCCCTCCGTTAGCAGTGTATGCTCTGTGTTTGTGAGGGGCAATGGCACACTAGGCACCCTGTGTGTGCGGAGGGTGCCAGAAAGTGCAGGAGCATTAAGGTTTTATGGATGGTGGAGGCAATCAATTCAGCTGGTAGGATCTTGATGTAGTCATGCTGTTGCACTCTGAGTGTTGGCCAAGATGGGCAATGCCATGGCAGACCACATAGTTGATTCAGGAAAGCAGCTGATGTACCCGTCAACACCAATCCCTGCCTTGTTAGGAACCTTCAGATACATGCAGGGTTCCACTTTATTTATCACATGGAAATAAGTATGGCTCATCCTACATTGTGTGATCCTCTGCACATGAGGATCCGTATGCGCCAGAGGCAATACCAACAGGCAGGTGCGATCCACGTAGAGGCCCCCGGTCATGAGCAGCAGCCCCCAAGGGGAGCCCACCATTATGGTTGCCGTGCATCTACAGGCCCCACATGACATGCCATCGGATGTCAGAGCACCAGTGTCAGAGGAGATTGCACATATAGAGAGGGTGGTGAAACGTCTCTGTGCCCTGTTCAGGGATGACCTGTAGCCCATGGGCTCCGGTGGACATCCCATGCCTTTGTTCCTCATAGTGCCAGCGGTTCTCAAGCCTGACGCCTCTGCAGCCTTTTAGGGGCCCAACAGAGACCTTTGTGGAGTCACACAGTCAGCAGTGCACCACTGCATCAGGGAGGTTACCAATGCACTGCAATGGAAGGCCAGTGAGTATGTCCGCTTCAGGACAGACTCTCACAGTCAGGCCCAGATGGCCATTGGTTCTGGCACCATTGCTGGAGAACCATAGGTTGTAATGTTCATAGACTGCACTCGTGTGGCCATCAGGCCTACTGCCAGGCTACCACCTGCAGACATCACCATTAAAGGAGCCCTCTCAATCTAGGTGAAGCTGGTATGTGAACACCGCAGATGCTTGCAGCGTACGTGTGACCACTTCTCAGGCAGCTGCCATGACACCTGGGTCTTGTGCCAGTCCTGGCTGCCACTGCTGTTAACTGAACTGGCTCAGTTGGAGGGGTGGCTTCTTGGAGATAAGGGCCGTCCTTTGCAGACATGGCTCCTGACACCAGTGAGAGACTCCACCACTGCTGTAGAGGAGAGATACAACGTTAGCCACTGAACTACATGAGCCACAACTGAGGAGGAGATCGGCATGCTGAAAGAGCACCTCCAAAGCTTGGACGGATAGGGTGATGCCCTGTGCTACGGGCTGAAAAGGCCAGCTCCTTTCTTTGCTGCTCTGCATGATTACGCACCCAATAGCGGCCAGGCCTGGCATGATGAGGAGAGACGTCAACAGGATTCCTCCTTGGACTATGAGGATGCTGAGGACCCGCAACATGAAAGATGCATGGGAGGGCAGATGGCACCCAGGCTCTGTACACAGGGCTAGCAGTGAGCTCGGGACATACGGAAGTGGCTTATCAGACAAAGGCTGTTTGCTCCATAGGAACTGACATGAGCTCTGCAAGTCACACATCGCCCTCGCTCACCTGCTGTGCACTAGTCCACATCTGCAGCATCCCTGTGTAAACCATTAGAGGCAGCAGCTGACTGAGCCAATGTCCATGTCACTGAGTCCGTGGAGACACTCATGAGTAATGGTGGCATGGCAATGTTGTTATTGCGTATGTTGGCTCTCCTGATGGGCCAACGCTGCAAAGGGATGTGACATTAGCTCTACATGCTGGCACACATCATTCACACAGAGTAAAGGAGTTGGTGAGGAACATCTAGTGAAAAATGTATTTACATTGCTGTGACACCTGTGCATTCCCATTTGTGTCAGTGTGTTCTCTGTAAACGTCTAATATTTTTTATGCTCTATTTAAGTCTCACGTTCTGGAATGTGCAAAATTAAGATTTTTCATCCAGGTGCGGCACACCTACAAGAAGGAATGTTACACTTGAGTGGGAGAAGAGGATCACAACTTCATGGGACACTGGGACACAGGAGGGTAAGTATGTGGCAGCAAAGCGGAAAGTGCTGGAGTAACTCAGCAGGCCAGGCAGCATCTTTGGAGAGAGAAGCAGAGTTAACTTTTAGGTCTGTGAGCTTGGACAAGTTAACTCTGCTTCTCCCTCCACAGATGCTGCCTGACCTGCTGGATTTCTGCAGCACTTCCTGCTTTGCCGCCAGATTGACAGCAGCCCCACTCTTCAGTCGTCAGTTAAGTATTCTTTGACTGCTGTCAGGAAGCAGATGCTGGGGCGCTTAAAATAGGGCCCCAGCACCTGCTGCACAGCTGTCAAAAACTCTCTCCTTGCGCCGAATGTCCCTCCTCTCCCCATGTAATATGGGGAGGATGACTCGGCACCGTGATTCTAATGAGCCCCCGCGATTAATATCATGGGGCTCGGCGGTGGCCAATGAATGCGGGTCCGCCGCCGAGTTCAAAGGGCACTGCTGCGGACGGCGGCACTCAATAAAATTCAGCCCAATGTGTTACACTGGAAATGTGACGGACATGTGAAGTGCAATGGACAGAGCGTGCATGCATTTGAAAGATTTTAAACATTATTATTCGCGATTTCCTGTGGCAATGCTTATGGTGAACTGGAGGATAAATGTTTTTAGAGTATTAGGTGTGCTATGTCTTGCAATTTTTAATATATTATCATGGTTACTGATTTGATGTGAATGACTGAGCCAAATCACGCTTTAATTACATCGTATTTCGGGATCTTTGTCTTTCTGGAAGAGTACTGAAATGTGTGATTTGAAAACATTTGTTAACTTCAACCAGCAAAATTCTGTCAGCTATTTTTATATCTCCTGGAAAGTCGGACAGAGAACGTGCAAACAGCCTTTTAGGTGAACCATCAGTTTTGGTTTCAAAGATTTCAAGAAGTTGACAATCTTGCAAAGGTCTGTGCCTATTTATCCAACTTCCTTAATGTAAGGCACATTTTCTTTGAACTCTGCTCATAAAAATGTATTTGTTGCAACTTACCATGTCGCTTTGGGATGTAAGCAATTCCACTCAAATCTGAAATGGTAATATACATACAAGTTATACAGAAATTAAATGAGCATTTTTATATAAAAGCATCTCAAAACACATTTAAGAACTATGGGGCTGAATTTTCCAGCAGGCGTCAGTACCATATGGGGTCTTGAGCCCGCCCAGGTCGTCAGCTTGCCTGCCAGCGCAACCTCCCATGAGGCAGTCACCTAATTGGCTGTGTCCACGCTTGCCAACTTAAGGATGGCAGGTGGGTTCTCAATGCTGGAGGCCTAATTAGAGGGCTTGCAGCTATGTCAGGCTGGCAGCCCCATCGGGAGGTGTGGGAACTGCCAAGGCAGGCAGATGAGCACAAGGATGAAGGCACCCTCAGTTACCTGCAGAGAGGTCATCAAATAAAGAGGCCTTAATCCGGTAGGGCCAGCGGGATGGAGGGGAAACCTCACTGCAGGAGAGGTGATGATGCGGTTAAGGCCTTTGATCCCTGTGGTTCCATCACTGGGGCACGGAGCCTCTGGCTCTGATGGCCGCCAGGAGGCCACTATGATTGAGCTCACAGCCTTCACACTTGGTGGCGGGCCGGTCCAACGGTGGGAAAATACTGTCGCTATTGCAAAATGGCACCAAAGTGGGGCCTGGCCTTAATTGCCCTAATTGGCTGCTTGCCTCTGTGGAGCGGGTAGCCCACCCTGGTCACATCCCATTCTTGGGAAAGTTCCCCAGAAGCAGGATTGCATTGGGGTGCTGTCCCAACGTGGCTTCCTCCTATTTTCCTGGCCCCCCTCCCCACCACCTCCAACACCATCTCCACAGGGCCAGGAAAATTCAGTTCACTAAGACAACCAATGGGGAAAATAGGAATTTTGTTATGCCAAGTTCTACAATAAATATCAAAAAACAAATCACACTTAACTCCCAGAGTGCATAGACTGCAACACACATACCTAAAGATTGCATGCATTATATAAAAAAATGCGATGCCCATTTCCTGCAAAGAACTGGCATGTTCTTATTTCATGTCTCCCCTTAGGTGCTTTGCACACCCAATCCCTACCCCAACCAATCATTACTGCTCTGACTTCCTAGTCCTCCAGGTGGTCTGTGGGCTGGTCCAAAATGCAAGTCACTGATGTGCATCGCCATGGCCGATGCCGTACAAGAGAACAGGCCACAACCCTCATCCCCACCACTTGCGTAACGTCACATAACCAAACCAGCTCCTGCGTGCATGGCATAAGTCGTCATAAGCGCAAGCAACGATGCTGTTTTATAAGCAATTTTTATGTTACTGTTGATTTTTTGTTCAATATAGATGGAAGATAAGTATTCGTCAGTCATTCAGAAGATTAAGGTGATGATTTTATAACATATTAGAATGTTTCAAATAAATGTGTTCTCTTGTAGCATTGATGCTTATAATATGAAAATGTCTACACTTTTGCTTCATGAATAATGTACTTAATATTTAATAGATATTTAATAGAAATCTTATTGCACATCAATTTATTACATTTAGTAGCAAAAAAGCAGCAAAATATTTAGGGCTGAATTTAGCAGCCCCTCGATGCCACGGGTCGCGGCGGGGTGGCTGGTAAAATTCTGCGGGGAGAGGCCTGCCTCGACCCATGGCATTGAGAAGGCAGTGACCCGAAACGTTAACTCTGCTTCTCTTTCCACAGATGCTGCCAGACCTGCTGAGTGAATCCAGCATTTCTTGTTTTTGTTAGAGTCGGTTCATGCTCAGGCTCAGTACAGACTGGGGACTAAACCTGGCACCTTCCTCATCTGTATGACTCAGTTATTATCACAATTGCCAAAAGACCTCATTAAATTTATTTTGTACATCAGGATAGATCAGGGTACACTTTAAAGAAATTATTAGTAGGTACATACTAAAATAAAAAGGCATGTTTATTCAACTAATCATTAGTTTTCAATATCTCAACTCTATCCTTGAAGACTTTTGGTGCATACCTGTTTGACAAACCGCTCCAAGGCTCTCTTCACAATCAGTCATAAACCATGCACCATCTGAGGACCTCATTGCAGCGCAAAAACCAACAGTAAAATGATTTGCATCAGGTTCTTCTGCATCCCAGTTTGAGTAAGTTACTGGGGTGCCATCAAACCATTTGAATGTATTATCTGCAATGTAGCATAATGAAGATAACTATAATCATTAAGTGTATTCAGTGCAGTGACATACTAAATAAGCAGTTACCCCTTGCAAAACTGTAGATACAAATATAGCAGTTCTACACATATCAACACTGTTCCCCACAATTTTCAAGGATTAGACAACTTCCAGCGATGATTATTGTTTAAATCAGATCAACACTGCTCATGGTTGGCACGCACCAGTATTTTTTTGCTGCAAGCAGTTTTCTGAGATACATTTGCTGTTCTGTCCTTTGAGGTGAAATGCATAACTATACATGGAAGTAATCCACTAAGAGTTTGGGAAGTACCGCCATGATTTATGTAAACTAGCTGTCAAAATATTTTGTGTGATCGATGGTAGTTGGGAAATGTTTTGTGTAACTAATACTCAAATTCAACGACGTTGGGCCTAAAACAGCAATGCTACTATACAAACTCTTTTCAAAACTTGCTCTCTTAGGGATCAGCATGTATTGTGATTGACATTGGGTGGCATAAGAAAATTAACTGAAGCTAATGCCCAAAAAGGGTCTGAAAACCCTATATGACCTAAGATGGGGACGTTATACAAATTCCTTCTAAAAAAATCTGTTAAAGGGGTAAGAATCTCTCATGTTTATGGCTGTATTATTTAGCCAAGTTTTGGCTGATCCTTTGAACAAATGACTTGCTGATGAGCAGCAGTTGCAAAATGCACTGCTTGGGAAATTGTGAGCTTGCAAAGCTTGATTTCCTAATAATTTAAATGGACTGTAAGTCAGGGGCTCCAAGTCCACAATTCCCTGACCACCACTCCTTACTTGAAGAGGTTATCTGGGAATAAGTTCAGTTATGTGCAGAGAAAAATGAACAAACTTTTGTTTTACTTGGCAAATACATAAAATTAGACAAATATAAAATGAACACACCAGATAAAAATAATAAAAGGCACCTTCTTATTTTGTTCACATACTTAACATCTCATTGAAACTGTGTATGCTGACTACCAACTGTAAATCTTTAAAAAATGGTAGTAAATGCTATAAATTTTTAAAAGATATTCATGATGCAATGGTTAGTTTCTTGGAGACAAGAAAAAGTACTCCATCCTCGACTTTACTTCTTTAAGTAAGCTTAACCATTACTTACCAACTACGTCAAACACAATGCCCAACCAAATCTCATCTACAATGTGGCTGTATGCTTTGATTTGTTCAAAAACAAATTCGTTTTCCTCTTCATCTTTAATGTGCAAAATAAAAGATTTTGTAGCTGTAAGATGTAGAAGTTTGGAGTAAGTTTCCATGAATATAAAAAAACCCTCCTACATGTCTTTGCTTGCTATATGTGTGTTGCACTTACTAAATAAGTTACTTCTTTCAGACAATACAGATACTTCAGACTGTTCATAATTACAATAAACTTACTTTGTGGTTGAAAGATTAAAAAATATAAAACCAAGGGATTTGATATTCTTACATTCACTGATCTTTGTAAGAAAGCAGACATGAGTAATGAATGGTGGAATGTCAGGAGGAAACACCAATTGATAATTCATTCATGTTTAGCATTGCTCTCAATATTCCTATCACTGCATAAAATAGTAAAAGGTCTGGTGAAAAGGAAGCCAAAAGGTCATGTTAAATGTGATTAACAGTAAACTAAAGTATTCCACAACAGTGCAGATACATCAAATTGAGTGTTTTCCTCCAGGCCAGACATTCAGCTACAAAAAGGGAAAAAAATTCTAAGTAATGTTACAGCAGTGAGAGAAACGAATAGTAACAAGTAGCTTCTATTCTAGGCCATGGCTCAAGTGGCACTGGCAACCATATCACAGTGGGGCAGGAAGAGAAGCAGGAGAGAGTTCCCAAGAGTGCCAGCTAAACAGGGCAACTAGAGTCTGCCACAGCAGAGACAGTTATTTGACCTTGTTGAAGAAACAGTGTGTGAGAAGGATCAGATTCAAAGGAGTTCTAAGAGACTTCCTCTAGTTCACAAAGAGCTCCAGGAACAAAGACACTTCTGTAATTCTCTACCTGGCAGTAAAGGTTACCACTACCCTCAGCATTAGGTCCTGTAGCGAAAGGGAAATGCCATGGATGAGAAATATTGGGGCAAAGATGGTTCTGGGAAAGAGATCCCCGAATTAACCAGCACTGGGAGGAAGCCTTAGGGTATCCAAGAATTGGGAAGGAGATCATGACATACAGAAGTACTGCTAGAGGGCGTCAATGTCTATACTGCTAGGAGTAATGTCTCGGGGGATCTGGAATAATGGGCGGGGTGGCTTAAGAGTAAAACAGGGATCTGTTAGCCTTGGGTAATGGAGATCTATGGTGTTGGAGCACTGGGAGGCGTGAAAGGGACTGGTTCTGGGGTGCAGGTTCAAACTGCTGGAAGGACAAAGGACAGGTGACAGGCTCTTGGAGATTTGGAGGTAGAGCCTGGTGCCACTGGGGGCAGCCTGGGATCTAGTAGTGTTGGAGGGGCTAGAGTATTTTGGGGTGGGGAGATGCAGGAAAATGGAGGTTACCAAACTTCATACTCTGGCTGCCTGCAACACACCTTCACCACCCCCAGTAAAAAAAAAGGTTTTCATAGCACAAAGTTGAGAGTTGGCTTTTAATTTTTTTTTTAAATATAAAAGCACTTATTGTGGTTACACTAGGTTAGCTGTCTGTTTGAAGACCTGGAAATTGGGTTCCACTCATGCAATATTGTCATGGGGTCCATAATCAGGTCCCGATTGTTGATCCTGCTGGTTTCCCACATCCACCACTTCCTGCCTTTGATGAGCGTTCTGATGTTTTGAGTGTTTCAGCTGCTAATTTGAAAGGGTTCATGGACTTGAGGCGCCATCTTGGAAGTTTCTGAAGATGTTCAGTAATAGGCAGGTCTGTGGTTGCTAAGGTTTGGTTGTACTTTTGATTATTGCTGCTACTCTTTGGAGAGGAATGACAACAAATGCAAGAGGACAGGAAGCCAGACAGTCTATGTTGGTTTCAGAACTCTATTAATGATTCTCACAGCGCTGTTCAGTTGCACATCAACAAGACTTGTATGTGCACTTGCTGGATGTATGTGCACAATAATTTGCTATTGAGAAAACAAGGTGGGTGCCTGTAGGGTTTGCTACCCAACTGGCCCCAGTTAATTTGTGGATTAATTTGATCCTCGTCTTTATCTTGGCTGCAGTTAACTTTGTGTGACTATGATTCAAAACCACTCCAAGGTAATGTGCAAAGACCCCTTGCTCAGGTTCAGTGCAACAGTGAGAAGCATTCAGGTGCTTCATTGCACGCTGGTTTTTCAAATGAAATGCAGAAAGAAGCATTTTCTGAGGATTCCTACAAAGCTGCCACAACTTATGATAGTCCTCAAGTATTTTCAAGTCTTTTGCAATCCTGTGTTCCGCTAGAGCAAGAGTCCTTGCTTGGATGGCTATCACAAGGTCATCTGAATTATTCAAATTTCCTTTGCTGGGTCGGTAGGATGTCACTGGTGGTGTCAAGACTGAGCTCTGTGGGAATCCATTACTCAGTACCATCAAGGACTGTTGATTGGTTTCATGAAATGAACACGGAACTTGTGGTTGGTGAGTACGGCTGTTAGCAGGTGCAATGTTGGTTTGCAGCCTGCTATACTAGACATTTTCAGCAATAGACCATCCCTCCATATCACATCATAAGCTGCAGACATGGAACAAAAAGCACTACTGTTTTGAGCCCTCATTGTTAACCAGCTTCAAATGTGGGTTGAATTTGCAATTACTTGGCCACAGATTTTCTGTCCAGGTCTCAACCCTCTTTGATCCTTACTGCTGCAGTCTTCAAAGAGTGGCATGGGTCATTTGGGCAATATCCTTTCCAGGAACATGTACACAGGCAGAAGAAGTGAAAGAAAATTAATTCCTTTCATTCCCCAGAAGCATAAAAGATTTGCCCAACATCGATCTGAGGAAACTTGTATACTTTAAAATAAATCATACTGAGTATGAATGCTGGAGATCCTTGGGCTGGGTTTGCTCAGTGCTTGGTTTTGTTAAAGGAGGTGTAGCAGCTTAGAGAGGTGGCAGTGAAGAGGAAATGGGTAGTTTCAGGTCACAGGCCTGGTTTTACCAGCTCTGAAACACCTGTCCAATAGACTGAGCTGTGAAGTTTAAAAGATAAGTATTATTTGGAACAAGCTTGGAGAACTCGTTTAGCAGGCAAGAAAAATAAACAGGCAAATTGAATTGTGAAAGAAAAGCATGACAGGCACACAAGACTAATGGCCTTGGCAGTCACGGTGGAGGATGTCTGGTTGGTTTATGGTAGGCAGGCTCGTTCAGGGTGCTGTGGGTGGCCATTGCAGAAGTTCGCAGTCAGGTTGGAAGTTGCATCATGAGAAAATTGATTTGCAAAGTGGGGCCAAAGAGGCAGCAGAAGTGAATAGGCAACAGCATGGAGAAAAAAAAACAGCAAACTGTAACTTGGGTTCCAAAATGTACTTTACTACTTGGAGAGGCTTCACAAATAAGTAAGCAAGCAACAGTAAAATCTTAATGCCCAAACAAGGAGGCCTCATTCAGGGGTGATTAAAATGAATATACAAGTTTGATTGTGACAGATAGGTCAGATAATAAAGTGTTAAAAGAAACAACTGTTACTTTACAGGAACAGTATACTTACTGAAAACTTTTAATGTACTAGAAATAAATGGATGCTTGATGGATAATAAACGTACTAAATAAATAGCTTTTATTTTTAGGTCACTGACACAAAGGAGGACGTGAGGCTAATTATAGGATCTTTAGCATTGTTCCTCCTGAGCAGGGAGAAATCTGAAAGATTATAAAGTGAAAGAGCAATTTGACTGATGCCAAGTAATTTGGGTCATAACTGTTTACCATATCATAAATCTAATTATCTTACAACAGGAAAAGTACATCAAAAATGTATAATATAGTCAAAAAGTTGAATCATCCAACAATTCTAGATCATGATTACTACACTTGTGAATTTGTGACCACTTTAAAAGTATTGTAAAACATAGTACATAAGCTGCACCTCTATGAGCTCAAATTTACACCAACATGAACAGTATATTAGATTTTATGCTATGTCTTACCCAGGTTTCTGCAAACATCTTTAGCTTCTTCCATTGTTAAGCTTGAAGAATTGTACAAAACCAGGTCAAAAAGATAACAATTGCCTTGGAATGGAATCCAAGGCAAACCTTTAGCTGCGTTCGGGCACTTCACTGTGTAAGCTGGGAAACTTGATGTTGCAGCTGTAAACAGCAGATTAATTAGAAATATTCAATTCACAGGCTTTCTTCCCACATCTCAGAGTTAATATTAACTTGGCCAAAAAGGAAATAGCAGCCTCATAACAGGTTTCTGTTTCGTTAACATCCATGCTCCAGCTGCCACCACTTTTATAGGAGTCTGCTGTTGGGCAGCTAAAGCACTCAACTTTTTCAAGAGGTAGTTCCTTATAATAGGCAAATTAGTGTCCAAAGATGAACAAAGAACCCTGATTGCAATGTGAGGACATAACTGAGTAGATTGTGCACTATGCACTCTCCAACCACTTTTACTGGATACAGCCCCCAAAAGCTAGGTGGTGGTGGGCACACATGCACAATAAGCAGTGCTCTGCTGCCTTGGCCTTTCTCTCTTCCCAGAATTAACTTTCTGCTGGCCGGGCGATACTGTATCAGTTGGAATCCATTTAGCACCATTGCTCTCTGGTATTATTTAAATAAGGCCTAGGTCCCTTTGCTATCACCAAGAGGGGGTTGGGCGTGTTGCACTGCAACTGCCTAAATGTTAAAATCTTCCCCCCCGCCCCTTCTTCTATCCTGATTTCCCCTGAAAAAAACTCAATTTGTACTCTATTGTTGAATGCTTCTATAACCCTCAATCCTGCTTTTCAAGAGATCCTGAGTTGGCAAAACATTAAAGTATATTCTATTACATCTCTGCAATCCCTCCCCACCCCCCCTCCCCACGAAAAATAGGAAAAGTTACATGCAACAAAAATTAAGTATTGTTGCCACTTTCGCTCGAGTAGTTTTTTGTACTCAGGAGGGAGGTTTCCAAACCAAAGTAAAATTGGATCAGACAAGCATACCTCAGTGAAAATGGTAATTGTAGATGGTGGTTGAAAAATAATTTATTAACTGATTAGAAATAAACAGATTTAATTCCTTCCCCCACCCCGTACTCTCCTGAAGGTGAAGACCAATTGTTCAATGGCACGATCTCATCCAAATGGCATTATGTCATGTGTGAACCTAGACAGAATTCTTCTTTCTTTCTTTTGGGCCTCCTTATCTCGAGAGACAATGGATACGTGCCTGGAGGTGGTCAGTGGTTTGTGAAGCAGCGCCTGGAGTGGCTATAAAGGCCAATTCTGGAGTGACAGGCTCTGCCACAGGTGCTGCAGAGAAATTTGTTTGTTGGGGCTGTTGCACAGTTCTCAATTTATGACCACCTAAGTAAACTTTCCAGTGGGGAAAACTGGACACTGGTGACTGATCAGGCAACACTCAGTGACAGAGGTCAACTGCTACCATTACGCTGTGGCTGAGATCAGCTAACTGGTCTGTATTGCTCTAAAACACTCTAGGTGCAGCTACTCACTCGGCCATGGAAGTATCTGCAGGAATTTGTTTCAATGCAACTAATCAGTGGCAGTTATGACTTTAATAAAAACAGAAAGTGCTGGAAATACTCAGCAGGTCTGGCAACATCTGTGGAGAGAGAAACAGAGTTAACATTTCAGATCTGTGGCCTTTCATCAGAACTGGCAAATGTTAGAAATGTAATAGGCTTTGGCCAAGTGAAAAGGGGGAGGGAGGAAGAAGAACAGAAGAGAAGGTGTGGGATAGGACACAGGGCAGGAGAGATTAAGTGACAAAGATGTCACAGGACAAAGACAAAAAGAGTGCTAATAGTTGTATTAAAAGACAAAGCATTGGTCCAGAGAGAGAGTGTGAATGGCAGAATAATGAACAGCTCTGTCCAAAAGCAAAAACCTGAAAAACAAGTTTAGGACAGTCACATGTTTAAAATATAAAATGAAATAAAATGAAAAAAGGTAGTCATACTCTGAAATTGTTGAACTCAATGGTGAGGTCAGAAGGTTGTAGAGTGCCTTAATAGGAAAATGAGATGCTGTTCCTCGAGCTTGCATTGAGATTCACTAGAACACTGCAGTAGGGCAAGGACAGAAATGCTGGTATGGGAGCAGGGTTGTGAATTAAAATGGCAAGCAACCAGAAGCTCAGGGTCATGCTTGCGGACTGACCGGAGGTGTTCCGCAAGGCGGTCCACCCAATGTACGTTTGCTCTCTCCAATGTAGAGGCGACCACATTGTGAGCAGCGAGTACAGTCTACTAAATTGAAAGGAATATAAATCATGCTTCACCTGGAAGGAGGGTTTGGAACCTTGCATGGTGAGGAGATAAAAAGGTAGGTATTACACCTCCTGTGATTGCATGGGAAGGTGCCGTGGGAAGCGGACAAGGTCTTGGGGGTGATGGAGGAGTGGACCAGGGTGCCATGGAGGGAACGATCCCTTTGGAATGCTGACAGGGGAGGGGAGGGGAAGATGTGTCTGGTGGTGGCGGAAGATGATCCTTTGGATGTGGAGGCTGGTGGGGTGGAAACTGAGGACAAGGGGAACCCTGTCGTGGTTCTGGGAGGGAGGGGAAGCGGCGAGGGCAGAAGTGCGGGAAATTGGTCAGACATGGTTGAGGGCTGTCAACCACAGTGGGGGGGTGGGGGGGGCGATGGAATCCTCGACTGAGGAAAAAGGAAAACGTATCAGAAGCGTTGTTGAAGGTTGCGTCATCAGAAGAGATGCGTCGGAGACGAAGAAATTGGGAGAATGGAATGCAGTTCTTACAGGGGGCAGGGTGTGAGGAAGTGTAGTCGAGGTAGCTGTGGGAGTTGGTGGACTTATAATAATATGAGTGGGCAGCCCATCCCCAGAGATGGAGACAGAGAAGTCGAGGAAGGGAAGGAAAGGAAAATGTCGGAGATGGACCCTCTGAAGGAGAGAGAAGGGTGGAAATTGGCAGCAAAGTTGAAGTTTTCCAGTTCGAGGCGGGAGCAGGAAATGGCACCAATAGAGTCATCAATGTACTGGGGGAAAAAAAAAAGAGTTGGAGGAGGGGGCCTGAGAAGGACTGGAACAAGTAATGTTTGACATACCCCACAAAAATACAGGCATAACTGGGACCCATGCGGGTACCCACAGCAACAATTTTTATTTGGAGGAAGTGAGTGGAGTTGAAGGAGTTGTTCAATGTGAGAACAAGTTCAGCAAGGCAGAGGAGGGCGGTGGTAATTGGGGACTGGTTGGGATCTGTTCAAGGAAGTAGCAGAGAGCCATCAGACCATCCTGGTGGGGATGGAGGTGTGGAGATTGGATGTCCATAGTGAAGAGGCGGTGGTTAGGGCCAGGAAACTGGAAATTGTCAAAACGAGGTAGGGCATCAGAAGAGTCCAAGATTTAGATAGGAAGAGACTGGACCAGGGGAGAAAAAGAGGGCCAAGATACAAAGAAATAAGTTCTGTGGGGCAGGATGAGGCTGACACAGCAGATCTACTGGGACAGTCCCGTTTGTGGATTTTAGGATGGAGGCATTAACGAGCTGTCCAGGGTTGAGAGACTATGAGGTGGGTAGCTCTAGAAGGACGATCTCCAGAAGAAATGAGGTCAGTGACAGTCCTGGAGACAGTAGCTTGATGTTCAGTGGTGGGGTCATGGTCCTCTGCTCAGCCTCTGCAAGGTAGAAATTGCTGTGCTAGACAACAGCACCACCCTTGTCAGCAGGTTTGATCACAATGTCAGGGTTAGACCTGAGAGAACGGAGAGCAGCAAGCTCTCAGGGAGACAGGTTAGAGTGAGTGAAGGGAGCGGAGAAATTAAGATGGTTGACGTCACGCTGACAGTTCCGCTCAGTCCGCAAGCATGACCCCTAGATCCAGTTGCTTGCCATTTTAATTCACCACCCTGCTCCCATGCCAACATTTCTGTCCTTGGTCTGTTACAGTGTTCCAATGAACCTCAACACAAGCTCGAGGAATAGCACCTCATCTTCTGATTAGACACTTTACAGCCTTCTGGACTCACCATTGAGTTCAACAATTTCAGAGTATGACTGTCTTTTTTACTTCATTTTATTTTTTAAAAAACATGTGCCCGTCCCTAACTTATTTTTCAGGTTTTTGCTTTTGGACAGAGCTGTTCATTATTCTGCCATTAATGCTCTCTCTGGACTAATGCTTTGTCTTTTAATACAACTATTAGCACTCTCTTTGCCTTTTTTCCGTCACATCTTTGTCATTTAATCTCTGTTGCCCTTTGTCCAATTACACACCTTCTATTTTGTTCTTCTTCCTCCCTCCCCCTTTTTCACATGCTCAAAGCCTATTACATTTCGAACCTTTGCCAGTTCTGATGAAAGGTCATAGACCTGAAACATTGACTCTATTTCTCTCTCTATAGATGCTGAAATACTCAGCAGGTCTGGCAGCAACTATGGAGAAACAAAATGCTGGAGAGGGGAATATGCAACGAGACCTGGGTGTTCTCGTACACAAGTCGCTGAAGGTGTCTTCTTTGGCCTCCTTATCTCAAGAGACAATGGATAAGCGCCTGGAGGTGGTCAGTGGTTTGTGAAGCAGCGCCTGGATCACAGCATGCAGGTGTAACAGGCAGTAAAAAAGGCAAATGGTATTTTGGTCTTCATAGCCAAAGGAATCGAGTACATGAGCAGGGATGCCTTGTTGCAACTATACAGGGCCTGGTGAGGCCACACCTGGAATATTGTGTGCAGTTTTGGTCTCCTTATCTGAGGAAGGATGTTCTTGCTATAGAGGGAGTGCAGCAAAGGTTTATCTGATTGATTCCTGGGATGGCGGGACTGGCGTATGAGGAGAGATTGAGTCGGTTAGGATTATATTTGCTGGAGTTCAGAAGAGTGAGGAGGGATCTCATAGAAACCTATAAAATTCTAACAGGACTTGACAGGGTAGATGCAGGAAGGATGTTCCCGATGGTGGGGGAGTCCAGAACCAGGGGTCATAGTCTAAGGATACAGGATAAACCATTCAAGAATGAGATGAGGAGAAAATTCTTCACCCAGAAAGTGGTGAACCTGTGGAATTCGCTACCACAGAAAGCAGTTGAGGCCAAAACATTGTATGTTTTCAAGGAGGAGTTAAATATAGCTCTTGGGGTGAAAGGGATCAAAGGATATGGGGGGAAAGCCGGAACTGGTTACTGAGTTGGATGATCAGCCATGATCATAATGAATGGCGGAGCTGGCTCGAAGGGCCAAATGGCCTACTCCTGCTCCTATTTTCTATGTTTCAGTATGATATCCCTTTCGTAAATCCATGCTGACTCTGTCCGATTCTACCACTGTTCTCTAAGTGCTCTGCTATAAAATCTTTGATAATGGACTCTAGAATTTCGCCACTACCGACGTCAGGCTGACTGGTCTATAATTCCCTGCTTTCTCTCAACCTCCCTTTTTAAATAGCGGGTTTACATTAGCTGCCCTCCAATCTGTAGGATCTGTTCCAGAGTCTATAGAATCTTGGAAGATGACCAACAGTGCATCCGCTATTTCTAGGGCCACTTCCTTAAGTACTCTGGGATGTAGATTATCAGGCCCTGGGGATTTATCAGCCTTCAATCCCATCAATCTCCCCAACACCATTTGTCTACTAATACGGATTTCCTTCAGTTCCTCTCTCTCACTAAACCCTGTGTTCCCCAACATTTCTGGTATGATATTTGTGTTGTCCTTTGTGAAGACAGCTATTTCTTTGTTCCCTATAATAAATTCCCCTGTTTCTGACTGTAAGGGACCTACATTTGTCTTCACCAATCTTTTTCTCTTCACATACCTATAGAAACTTTTACAGTCAGTTTTTATGTTCCCCACAAGCTTGCTCTCGTACACTATTTTCCCCTTCTTAATCAATCCCTTGGTCCTCCTTTGCTGAATTCTAAACTGCTCAGAATCCTCAGGTCTGTTGTTTTTTCTGGCGAATCTGTATGCCTCTTCCTTGGATCTAATGCTATCTCTAATTTCCCTTGTAAGCCATGGTTTGACTACCTTTCCCGTTTTACTTTTGCGCCAGACAGGAATAAACAATTGTTGCAGTTAATCCATGTGCTCTTTGAATGTTTGCCATTACCTATCCACCGTCATTCCTTTAAGTAATGTTTCCCAATCCATCATAGCCAGCTCGTGCCTCATACCTTCGTAGTTTCCTTTATTAAGATTCAGGACCCTAATCTCAGAATCAACTACGTCACTCTCCATCTTGATAAAGAATTCTATCATACTATGGTTGCTCATCCCCAAGGGGTCGCGCACACCTAGATTGTCAATTATTCCTCTCTCATTACACAATACCCAGTCTAGGATGGCCTGTTCTCTAGTTGGTTCCTCAACGTATTGGTCCAGAAAACCATCCCGTATACACTCCAAGAATTCCTCCTCTACGGTATTGTGACTAATTTCATTTGCCCAATCAAAATGCAGATTAAAATCACCTATAATTACAGATGTTCCTTTATCGCATGCTTCTATAATTTCCTGTTTAATGCCATTCCCAACAACACTAGAGTTTGGGGGTCTATATACAACCCCCACTAACATTTTTTGCCCCTTAGTGTTTCTCAGCTCTACCCATACAGATTCCACATCGTCAGAGCCAATATCCTTCCTCACTATTGCGTTAATTTCCTCTTTAACCAGCAATGCAACTCCACCACCTTTTACTTTTTGTCCGTCCTTCCGAAATACTGAATACCCCTGGATGCTCATTTCCCATCCCTGGTCATCCTGCAGTCGTGTCTCCGTAATTCTGACTATATCATACCCGTTTACATCTATTTGCGAGATTCATTCATCCACTTTATTGCGAATGCTCCGCGCATTAAGGCACAAAGCCTTAAGGCTTGTCTTTTTAACATTACCTGTCCCCCTTCCCACTATTTTTCACTATGGCCCTGTTTGATTCTGGCCCTTTATTTGCTTGAAAGAAACAGCAAGGTTCTTCAACCAGATTAAAGAATCCTCACTGAGCCATGCAGGGCCCGATTTAAATTCTGTGCAAATGGGTTTTGAGTGAGTTAAAAATCTCGTCTACAGAGGATAAACAGATTTAAGTCAAGTACAGAAAGCAAAATAAAGATTGGGAAAACAGGTGGCAACAGAGAAAGTAAAAAAAAAATATCTTTAACACTAATTCCTGAAGGAATATGACTCTACACTTGTAAAATGAAATTTTCAGGGCTGGTGAAGTTGTTTGGCAGTAATTATTACCTATCACATGTTAAAATTTCACAAAATCCAGGCCATAGAATTTAAAGGTTTTGAAGCTTCATTCTTACATTGCAAAATCTGGCAGAAAGCTCCCTGGAGTTGAGTTTCACAGTTAGTAGTCTTCCAGTAGCCATTAGTATCCATATACCCACAATCGTGAGATGAGTGAGGACCTTCCTCTGCCCAATGACTGAATATAATGCCACTACCATCTGACCAAATAAAGCTTTTTCCATCCTGCAAACAATGACAAGTATGGATGACAAAAACATTTACATGATACATGCATCTCTATCTAGGTTCTTATACACTACATTAATCAATAAAATTGGAGTTATTTACAGTTGTATAAGTTTTGGACATACATCTGGACTGGATAGTCCTATCCAATGTGGGTGTGACAGCCTGTTCACAATGACCGTGAGAAAAGCTTGGTGGTATTGATCAGTGATGCTGACCAGTTCAGTTTCTCTTTGTCTGCATTCATTTAATGCTTCATACCACGTTAGGTTCTTCTTAATCAGTTTGTATGTGTAGTTTCCATATGCAAAAGTATCAAGTGCTGGATAGACAGATGATACATTGATTTGATGGATGGATTTATCTATAGAGACAATAAAACAACCATGATGGAACTTACGACACTGATTACAGATGAGCAGTGAATGTTTACATTGGAACAATTGATAGAAAGATATACCACATGACCTGTACTGATGGAATAAAAACTATTCCATCAGAACAGGTCATACAGCATTGTAAAACTCTTGGATAGCACAATGCAAAAGGACATCACGGAACACAGAAGCCAAAGGACACCCTCCTGTCTAAGAACTTTCTGGACTCCCAATTGTGCTGTAATAAACTCTGACAGATGCTTAAAGAGGTCAGGGTCAAAGAAGTTTCTGCCTAAAAGTGAGATAGATCATCAAACTAGTATCTGACGCCAACTCCTAACACAGATGTCTACCTTTTAAAATTATCAGTGTGCTCCTACAGCTATTCTGAATAGGTCAGTGGTTGCACCAAAAGGAAAAACAAATTACATCCAGACATGCTGAATTGATGCTCTTAACTACCAAATTCTTGTATGCTTGAGAATCTCTACAGATGGCAACCCTCCACAACAATGAAGAAATTTTGAAGTGCTTCAAACTTCTTAAGTCAGTGATAAACAGTGACATCAGGACACTTACAAAAGGTTGACTCCTCAGTGGGGCCAGATTAACTTTAGGGATTATGGCATATTTTGTACTTTTGTTTCGTATTTTATATATTTCAACATAGACAAAGATGGATCTTAAAATAATTGTTTCTATTCTTGGGAAAACATATGAATCATAGATTAGTAGATCAAGAAAACTCCACTGGTGAATGGTTTATTTTGAAAAAAAAAACACGTTTTTTTAAGTCTTACTTTTCCTCTCAGCAAGTCTTATTTTTACTTATCTAAAGAAACAAAGAGCTTGCATATATCTAGCACCTTTCACAACCTCAGAATGTTGCAGAGTGTTTTATAGTCAGAATTCTTTTGAAATGTGGCAGCCAATTTGCACACAGCAAGTATCCAAAGCAATGTGATAATGACCAGATAATCTTTCTTTTTGTTTTTTTTTAAGTGATTATGATTGATCGATTAATATAGTTCAAGACACCTGGAAAACTCCACTTCTCTTCCTCAAAATAGTGGCATGGGATGTTTTTACATCCACCTGAGCCCGCAGGTGGGACCTTAGTTTAACGTCTCATCTGAAGGATGGCACCACCAACACTGCAGCACTCCCTCAGTACTGCAATGGAGTGTCTGCCTAGATGTTGTATTCCAGTCTCTGGAGTGGGACTTGAAACCACAACCTTCTGCCACAGAGGCGAGAGTGCTATCAGCCGAGTCACAGCTGTCAAAACAGAGTCTCAATGTAATTTCTGATTTGGATTTTAGACCTCATTAATTTTTTTTACTATACTTTTGTACCCAAATAACTGCTTTAGTCTCAAGAAATAGAACAGTACTTCCAGCTCATTTCTTTTAGTTTCTTATTGAATATCAGGACATTTAAAAATTAATTAATTTGGTACCACCTTCAGTTTTATCTGGATTGTAACTCCTGCGTGGAATTATTTCAATTAAAAACACATACTGTAATGAGCCATGAAATTTAGTTGCATTAAGAGCGAGGTGTATGAACATCTATAAACCACAAAACCTACTACCAGTTTCTTCAAGAACAGGTTTGTTGCACATACTTACTAAACGCAGAATAATCTCAACCTTGGTGCCCCAGAATTAGGCTATTGCGGACACGACAATAGCTCAGCACAGTTTATGCATGCGTGTTTAATATGACATCTATTGGGATTTCAATTTCCAAGTAAGGGATGACTGCCACTTTTGTTTCTTTATTTTTTTTTATGGGATGTAGGCTTCGCTGGCTAGGCCAGCATTTATTGCCCATCCCTAATTGCCCTTGAACTGATGGCTTGCAAGGCCACTTCAGTGAGCATGTTAAGAGTCAACCACATTGTTGTGGTCTGGAGTCACATGTAAACCAGACCTGGTAAGGATGGCAGATTTCCCTCCCTATTGGACATTAGCGAACCAGATGGGTTTTTACAACAATCAACAATAGTTTCATGGTCACCATTAGACTAGCTTTTATTTCCAGATTTATTAACTGAATTCAAATTCCACCAGTTGCCGTGGTGGGATTCGAACCCATGTCTCCAGAGCATTAGCCTGGGTTCTGGATTACTAATCTAGTGACATTACCACTTGACCACCACCTCAAAGCTAATGGAGCATTTTTTTTTAATAATTAAAATCTAATTAAAACAATTTCTCATAAGGACTTCACCTGGGTATTTTTGACAAACAAAGCCATAATTGTTTGTATTACAAGTTCTGGTGTACCATCTTCCAGTGGAATGATGAGCATGACTATTGGACAATAAAGCACACCTTTTTGACTCCTCTTGCAGGATAGGGCTATTAAGGTGTTCAGAATGCTGTAAAAAAATTACAAATATCAGCTATTATAATTAGCCAACTTTCAGACCTTTTATTTAAACATCCTTCAGGAAACATTTAAGGATAAAACATTTCAATTACCTTATCCTTGCGCAGAAATTATCTCAAAAGGACCAAAAACCGCAGGAAGCTCTGACTGCTCTTTCAATTTGGATAGCGGAGGTCAGAAATCCTCAGCCTTGCTCCGCTGACAAAAGAGCTATGGAGTGGGCACCAGTGACCTCTGCTTCTGAACCTACTGAGTATCCAGGGTTAGTGGTGTCCCCTGGTTTGCAAGCTTTTGCCAGTATGGCTCATCTTGGACCCCTGCAATAGGGATACAGGACAGGAAAAGGAGCCCCAGTAAGCTGCTTTTCAGGTAGCCTCAAAAAAAAATTATAATTGCTGTCCAGTTGGCCCCATATACAAGGAGATACTACTGGCATTCTTACGGCAGGTCTAGTCCAAGACTGAGGCCTGATCTGCCCCACCCAAGTGGGCCTCACTTCCACTGCTGAGAAAACCTGTATGCTGGATTCATCCCATCTAGTTTGTTGGGTGGTAGGGAGGGGCTAGGGCCAAGGGAATTCCTTCAATGGGCTATGGTTCGGGTTGCATGGCCATTCTGTCCACCTCAGGCCCAGTCAGGATTTGGCCATTGATCACATTCTTGGTGAAATCTGTTGTTTGCAGGTCCCACCAGAAATTGTGTCTGCAACAGGCTTACGCGTTCAATATGCTGCTGGCATAGAAGATTTTTTGTCCCTGATGTCTTTGTGCCATTTTTAACTGGGTGTTGAAAAATGCCCTTCAAAATTTTGATTGCCCCTCCCTGATCTAGTGTTTGCTGCTTTCTGTGAATTGACAAACGTGCGGAATTTGGGGCCGGGAGGCACAACGACGAGCATCTAAGAGTTAGAAACTGAGATGAGGCACTTAAGTATTATGTTTTGGTGGCCAGCCTTCATAATAGTAAGATATTTATCCTGATTCAGAAGCAAGGTCATTAGGTGGCAAGATTTGCATTTCAACAAAGGAGATTATGTCATTAAAAATGGAGTTGCTTTCCCATGAGTACTTGAGGATATTGCAACATATCAGCAGGAAAGATATTCTAAACCTTGAATACAGCAACAAAATAGAATAACTTTAGTTTATTCATAAAATAAGGAAAATTAAGTTGAATATTTTTGCAACTCTTATTTCAGAAATATCGTTAAGTGCATGTCTTATAATTTGAAATTGTTAATTGCTTATAGTTCTAAGAACAACGGTTTTAGGGTCAGAGTCTTACATCATTTGTGTCTGGGAAATGTAGATATAAATCTGCTGCTGCTACTACTCATTTCATTTATTTGAGAAAATTGCAATCTATAATGAGGAACATGAGACGCTGAGTGAACAAATCAAATTAAAGTATTAACTGCAGCCAGAGCACAAATAAATTATTCCCAATTGGGATATGAATGAATTTTTCATGATAAAAGATTCATGTCCTCAATGGTTCAAAAGTAAAATAGCTAAATCTGAATCAGTGGTCTGAATTTTCAGGGCCTGCCAAGGTTTGGAAAGGAGGCAGATGGGGCCCGAAAATACCAGCGCCGGCTGGCGTGCCAGTTTCCCGGGCCCATTCCCGGCGCCAGCCATTTTTGCCAAGGCAGGTTTGGGGCTGGCAGCGCTACCCGCCCCCATGAGGCGGGTAGCCAATTAGACTCAAAAAGAGCCTGTTAAGTACAATTAAAAGGCGGCCAACTGGGATTTTTCAGTTGGCCTTCAGTTTCCTGACATGGGGTGGGGGTGGGTTTGGGGATGGGGATGGGGATGGGGAGTTTAACTGCCTGGAAGCCTGCACCCAGTTATAGGTCGGGGGGGCCACCGCTCCAGGCAGGTCTAAAGGCCCTCCCTGCTTGTGCCTGGGTGTGGATACAGCCAAAGGCCGCCCTGTGGACAGATTCCCCAGTACTTCCTCCCCCGACACTGCCTAGCTGCTTTTACTGTTTTTTACAGTAACGTTGAAAAAAGTTGCTGAGAGGGTGCCTCTATGTTGAAGCATTCTCTCAGTTACTTAACCTCTACTGCAGCCTGCTGCTCCTCTCAAGCTGGAAGGCCTCTAATTGTCCCTCCTGCTTTCGGAGCCCACCTACTGCCCTTAATTGGCCAGGGAACCTATCTCCATGCCAATTAAAGGGGCGCTTCCGTGAAAATCCCAGTGACTGCTTCTTCCCCCACCCCCGGGGGCAGTTTCGGCACTCAGCAACAGTCCCGACCTCTGTTTCCTGCCTCCAACGCAAAATTTAGCTCAGGGTAATTTACATGCTCAGTACATTAACAGGTAGAACTATTATGCATTGGAACCTGAAACAGCAGCTTCTAAATTTTATTATGGCATATTAGTAAAGCCACAGTTCAGTTCATGGTACCATTAATGCAATTAAAAGAAATAAATTACTGAAAGGGTCATGACTGATATTCCTGTTGATAAAATCACTGCATTAATGTGCAGTCAAAACTGTTACATGACAGACATACCAGTTTACACAGTTGGATGTTGTAATCATAAGTATGCACGTACCTTGCTCAGTAATGTACAATTATACATTTAATCATATACATATATAAAATAGCATCTATATAAATATAATAAATGTATATATCTGCCTCTCCACCTCCCTCTTCTCCTTACAGCCCTCCTTAAAATCTTCTTCTCCAACCAAGCTTTTGGACAACGGGAGGATTCCCTGCTCTTTGAACAGTGTCATGGCATCTTTTATGAACACCAGAATGAACCTTTGTTTAAAGAGCCAACATGAAGACTATTTTAACTATCCCTGTATGCTATTTCTACTTTGATACTTAATCTTCTACTCCTTCTAGATGCTCTGGCAATGGCAAGAGTAAAATGAGATGGCTGACCGAGGGGCTTCTTGGAATGAGGTGGTAGATCTCCAGGAGGTATCTTCTGGTCTACCTTTGCATTCAGATAAGCCTAATATTGATTATTGATGCTAAATTGAAGTATAATGAAAATTGTCTGGGAAGTGCATTGATTTATTTCATATGGTAACAGAATAGAACCAGTGTATTATAGATAGGAGCAAATAACTGCGGATGCTGGAAATCTGAAATAAAAACAAGAAATGCTGGAATCACTCAGCAGGTCTGGCAGCATCTGTGGAAAGAGAAGCAGAGTTAACGTTTCGGGTCAGTGACCAGTTTTGGGTTCCCCGCACTTTAGAAATGTCAAAAGTCTGGTGGCATCCCTATTCTGCTACAATTGAGTTCAGGGGCACAGATGAAAGTGCTGATTCTCCTAAATAAAGCATCAAATTGACTGATACTCTAAATGCATCCCAGGCTTGCCAAACTCAAAGCACTCAGGCCAAGTATAGAACCCCCAGCACAACCCCTTCTAAAATTAGCTAGCAGCATAAGCCAAGGATTGAACTGTGAAGTTTTCTGGTTCATACTGTTCAGTCAAGGATTTGAGAAGCCTTGTTTTCAGAAGTTTATTATAGTTCTGTACCTCCCATGGATCTTACGAATTGCTGCCGTAATACGGCAGGCATAATAGGGTATATTTTCATTTCATTTGTACCCAGGGAACAAGAAAAAAAAAAGGGTGAGGATTCACAATGCCAGTCTCTTAACTCTATGTTGCCCAAGAATTTCCTGAGGATCTCTCAAGGGAGAGTGGGAGTAGGAGCAAGTCTGGGGCATCTAAGCAAATAGTTTTCTTGTGGGTGCACCAGGTGGACACCATTATGAAATGTTCCCAGAAGTTAGGACTTGCACCTGGCCATGTCAGATTGGAGGACCTGAGGAGTCTGGTGGGAAGGCCTGAAGAAAGGAATGGAATCTTTATTTTTTGATTCCAAAAACCTTTGGGTTAGGGGCCTTCCGGCTGCTATTTTTGGACAACAACCAGAAGGTGCTGCATTAAGGGCCATTACTATGCAGAACTCTCAGGTCTGGGAACATTGAGCGAACGTGAGTGACCCAAACCTGAAAATCCAAGCAGGTTCAAGTCAGATCAGGCAGAGTGCACTTGGCCTAAATGCAGAATGGGTAAGAACATCAAAATCTATATCCATCTGAGCCTATTAAGTCACATGCATCCTATTTGTTCAGAAAATACACTCTGTACAAAGCTTATTAATAAACAATACATTTTGATGTGGCAGATTGAAAAAAAAACAAACTCACAGGATCATTTTTATAAGGATCTGCAGTGTCTCGCGCTGGCTCATTTGGTAACCAGTTTGAATACTTCACAGGTTTCCCATTTACCCAACGTTCAAAATTATCACTGTGCAGTCCTATCCAAACGCTCGTTGATCTATCCAGGAGCTGAATTGTTAAAAATGCTGTGAATTAAAAAAAAGTGGAAACAGAATTGACTCAACCTTTGAATAAAGCTTTCACTACTGATAGCCTAGTTAACAATTGTTGTTATACGTATGGACAAATAAATCAACTGCTAGAAACAGTTAATGGACATCATTGGGCTATTAAGCAATGGCCTAATCTAATCTGGAAACTGGAGTAGTGACACCATTTGTTAAACACTATGGGGTTAATTTTATTTTTCTCTGTCTGATGGGAACTGGGTGGGAGTTGGAGGACAGGGGAGTGTTTGCACCATCCTTTTCCTGCTGGAATTCTGCTATCTACCATTTTAAGTCCAAACTGCAGGTTAAGTGGCTGAGGTGCCCGACAGAAGCAGGCAGAAGCGTCATGCATTTAAACTAATAGGGGTTTCATTATGTGACCCAGCTGCAGTTTAATCTAGCCGTCATCTTTCCTACATTTTTCCAGTTCGATTGATGGACCTAGGGGCTGCTATTAGGCCCTGGCTTCCAGCATTGAAACGCTGGTGGAATGTGCCTCAAGTGTTGAAAGGATGAGAGCATAATTTCCTCTTAGCGGCTGTGGAACCAACTTCCTACATATACGGCTGGGGTCTTTGGCCTTCTGGGGTGGACTGACAACCCACTCTACTGCCCCACCCCACTGGAAAGCCTGGGCCATTGTGTTTATTCTATGGTACAAGTACATGCAATTATATGCGAGACAGAAGATCTAAATATGCAAGATTCAAGCTAACGTCCCATTAGCCATTTTAAATTACCTTGTTCTATTTCATTTTCTATTGTAGCAAGTGTTCCTCCATGTATACTGCAGAACATTTGAGAAGAGTACCAGTGCTTTAGCTGACTCTTGTCCTTTGGGGCATACAGCAGGAAACACTGTTTCAGAAAAATAAAAGCCATCAGTAAAATTTCCTTCGTGATGAAAGTTTTGAGTTAATTTATATCTAATAGGTATTCTGAAAATCTGCCTGCGCAATTTGCCTGCAAAATTAGTGACTACATTTCACAAGTAATGAATTGTCTGTGAACTGCTTTGGAAAGTCCTGAGGATGTGAAAGGTGCTACACAAATACAAGTTATTTCTTCTTTTGTCAGTTACAGAAATCTATCAAACTTAATATTTGTTATGAAGATGACACAAAAGTAACAGCGTACAATTTTCTCTTTGTAATTTTAATATGCAGCTTGTTGTCTTTAAAATATTACTGACAAATGTTTACTCTACAATTGGACAGGTTAACGGGTGCTACAACCAAAAATGTACACCAGTCAGTATTCATAAAGATGTTTAATATGTAAAGTATTCCAAAAATAGTTTTTGTCTTTTTTCTAAAGTTACCTTATGTTCAAAATACAGCCAACCTTTTGGACACGACAGGTCTGGAAGGTAACTCTCAACTGTGCGAACCTCTACCAGTGATATATTGTGACGTTTACAGATGAAAGGGAGAGACAGAAAGCACTTGCTATCACCCCAGCGCCCTGTCAGGAAATAAATATACAAACAAATACAAAATTATTGTACAGGTGAACAGGGCAAAGTTGTAATTTAACAAATAATGCAAGAAAAATATTAAAATGCAGAACTTAAAGTACATATTACAGTTTAATTATGCAAATGAATATACTTAATAGTGCCTGCACCTCCCCAGGAATGGTTTGATAAACTGGTTGCTGTAAGAAGCTGTCATTTTTACCGAATATATGGCATGAAAATATATGGTGTTAATGCAATCAGCTCACTATAAACATTGCACACTGAGGATCCATGATGGCCTACACATCACTCACCACACACACCACAATGGTTCCCTGCGTTGGCTTTATTGTGTGTTTAATTTTCTAACTGAAAAATGTAGACACTGTGGGCAGGATTTTGCATTTGGGGTCAGGACCATGGTCCCAACTCCAAATGGGGCAGAAGTAGTCACAGCCCGCGATTTTGCAGAGGTTGGCAGCTAACTGGCTGGAAGGTGGGTTTGCCAGCCAGTAAGCAGCAGTGGATGCAGGATTGAGACACGACTCAAAGTGTGGGCCCAATTTAAAGACACGATGGCAACTATTGTAGTGGTAATCATCTTGCATATATTAATGGAAGGCCGAAGTCAGCAGAGGGAGAGGCACAGGCAGAGGCCTGTCACCTGTAGCAGGGCTGCCCCCCCACCACCCCGGTTTACAGATGCAGTCCCTGAGGTTATATTGAAGACAATACGGGGGATCTCCTGTCCCCGGAGGGTGGCAGAAGGCCAACCAGCCAAACTAAGCAGGCCTGGCTGGAGGTGACTGAACATGTCAGTAGCCGCAGTGTTGCCTGGAGAATTTGGGTGCAGTGCTGCAAAATGTTTAATGACCTTCTTCGCTCTGGCAAGACAAGTGTGACGCGACAGGCACACTGGCTGAGTGTGCATGGTGCTCCTGCACATGGAAGAGTTGTACACCCAGGGTAATGGCTGACCCGCCTGCAAGGCTCAGTGCCCTAGAACTGTTGAGGCTAGAACTGGCAGCACTGATACATGCAGTGTCTTACTTTAATAAGCCACTGGCATTGGTGAGGGAGGCCAGCAATGCCTTATCTCTCTCTCTTTTGTCCTTGCATATGAGGGTGCAAAATGCAAGGGAGAGGGTACACACAGGATTGACCCAGCTCGCCATCCTCACTGCTATGGAGGAGGCAGCAAAGCACATCATGAGGGTGGTGGAGAGATAGGAACACCTGGAGGAGAGGGTGAAAAGATATTGAAATATGTAGATAAAGGGAATGGAGTGCATTCCCCCCCTCCAACAGAATGCCACAGCCTCAGCTGGAGACAGCTCAGCGGAGACAATGGCGTTGTGATAATGTCACTGAACTAGTAATCCAGAGGCCTGGGCTAAAGCCCTGGGGACATGGGTTTAAATCTCGCCATGGCTGCTGGTGGAATTTAAATTCAATTAATGAAAAAAAAATATGGAATTGAAAGCCAGTCTCGAGAATGGTGCCATGAAACTATCATCGATTGTTGTAAAAACCCATCCGGTTCATTAATGTCCTTTAGGGAAGGAAATGTGCCATCCTTACCTGTCAGGCCTACATGTGACTCTAGACCCACAGCAATGTGCTTGACCCTTAACTGCCCTCTGAAATGGCCTAGCAAGACACTTAGATGTCAGCAGCAATTAGGGATGGGCAATAAATGTTGGACTTGCCAGCGACGCCCATATCCCATGAAAGAATAAAAAAGCTGCATTGGGAAGCTTCAGCTCTGCTGAGGCTTCTGCTGTCAGAGGCGAGTGCTCATGATTGCCTTCTCATGTCTCCCATGGGACCCCTTGTGGAGCATGCCAGTGCAGCAGCATTACCAGGGGCCTCTGAATAAACCAAACCAGCAGAGCCAGCACTGTCACATCACTCAAGTGCACTGGTGCAGATACACTCATCAGTGGGTCCTCACACGTGGTTACAAAGCACAGCACTGGGTGAAGAACCGATCACAAATGAGCAGGAGAGAGAGGCAGAGGCAGCTGTGGGCTGTCTCCTTCAGAGGATGGAAGACAGACACAGCCATGCTCAGCTGAGTGCAAATGCGGGGCCTTGGCAGTCACAAGCAAGGCAACTCTACTTTTACCAGCAGTGACAGATGTGTACCCACATGTCAGACATACCGGATGCAGTGCTGAGTCATGGGTCAGAATGGAGGAACCCATTTAACCCATGTGCACCACCATGGGTTAAGGCTTGGAAAGCATGACCTCCTCCACTGAGAGAGTGGCCAACTTCATGGAGAGCCATATCTGGCAGCACTCAGTGAATGCAGGAACAGCGCATTGACATTCACAGAATGCATGCAATGCTCTGTAGCACTGACTGGTCAGTTGTGCCGATGGCGCAAAGATGCATAGAGTGGATGCCAATTATGCTGCAGCTGGTGGTCCCTTCCGGCGATCCAGAGCACCAAAGGGCTGAAGCAGTCATCAAAGAGGCGCCATCATCGGTCTCCTTGGCCCCTCTGACTGAGGGACCATCAATGGAGCAGGGCTGTGTGATGAAGGTTACCCCTGAATTGACGTTGGTGCAGCAGCCTCTGGAGGTGCCCCCACTGGCACCTCCATGACAAGGACGACCATCATGTACGTCACAGCTGCAAGCAGACACACGCGAGCTGGGTGCCTACACCTTATCTGAAGCCACAAGGGAGCACCACATAGAAGTGGACAAGAGTGAAGGCCACTGTGTTGGTCAGAGCATGGAGTGGTTAACTGGGGTTTATTTCACTTGTAAATATGCACTTTGTAATTTATTAATAACACTGGAAATGTTGAGCTGTGATCACAGACATTCTTTAATGACAAGACTGGAAAACAGGGAAGAAGTGGTGAAAGGAGGCAGTGGTCTTCGAAAGGGGACACCGAGACCACAGGACAAACGTGTATCATGCATTGGTGCTTTCAGTTGATCTATTCAAGATTGCGTTTAGAATGGATGCGTTCTCACAGACAGTTCAAAATGAGTTCCGGAGTATGCAGTCCTGCTGGATGAGTAGCACACAAGTGAAATGTACCTGGATCAGATATGTCCTGACGTTCATGCCATCCTGATGAGAGATTTGACTCGAGTTGGCCCCGGCCACCTCCCTGCATGGCATGGGTGCCGTTTGCTCTGCATCTTCCTCTTCCTCTGATGATCTGTGTCAATCTAACACAAGGTCCACACCTCTCTGGAGGGCTATGCTATGGAGAGCACAGCAGACCACGACAATGTGCAAGACCCTTGCAGGGGTGTACTGCAGGGGCATCATCTCACCAGTCCAGGCACCAAAACTGTATCTTCAGAATCCCTGTGACCTGCTCGATGATGGTCCTAAATCTCAGGATCACGTAAAAGGTGAGTATCCATCTCTTCAAGGGATATCTCTTGACCCCTAGAATCCATCCACAGAGTTTCGGTGGTGGGATGACAAGCTGTGGTACCATGGACTGCTGGAGGATGAAAGTGTCATGACAGCTGCCAGGATAGCAAGTGCACACATGCATGAGGTTTCTCTTGTGGTCACAGACCAGCTGAAAGTTTAGGACGTGGAAGCCCTTCCTGTTGATAAATCTCACTGACTGCTCATTCAGCACCATGATGGCCACATAGTTGCAAATGATGATGCCATGTATCTGCGGGAATCCAGTGTTGGAGGTGAATCCTGCTGTCCTTTGTGGCTGCGAGGCCCCATCTGTTTGAAATTGTATGTACTGCCCAGTTCTCGCAAATAGGGCATCAGTGACCTGCGAGATGCAATGGTGTGTTGCCGCTTGGATGCCACCAAGTTCTGCTGCTGATCCGTGGAACGAGCCAGAGCCGAAGAAGTTTAAGGCCCCAGCGACTCATGGCTACAGGCAGGGGATGCCAAGCAGTACTGCGAAGTCTGAGGTCTTCCTCAATGAGGGCACAAATCTCAGTTACCATCTGCCTAGATAGGCGCAGTCCTCTGCAGCACTGATTCTCTGACATGTCCAGGTAGCTGCTTCTTTGGCAGTACACTCAATACTAAGGCCTTCGTTGCCTTCTTGACCCTCGTTCCTCTCCTATGCTCTTCATCTGCTCCTGAGGATGCTGATCCGCATAGCTACTGGTCCCCATCTCGGAGTACCTAAATCCCATTTCCAGCTGTTGCCTTGCTTACGGTCAGCTGCACTCACAATGCTTACTGGACACTTCCTCCCCCAATGGCCCTGCGATCCCTGGAGGGTTACAACACCCGGCTGTGACTGTGTGCGCACAGACCACTTGCTCTGCGAATTCTGTTCACCCAATGGCAAGTGTGCCAATGATGAGTTGCCCCTCTCAGCCATACATCCTTTTATGGTTCCACCTAATTGAATGACGTGGCGATGACTGGCTCCCCACTGTGTTGCCCCCCCTCCTCCCACTTGGACTGTTTCTGATCCAGTGTGTCCCCACAAAAATTCCAAACAGGCCCTTGATGAGCTGACAAGCTTAACTGACTATTGATTCAAATCGGGCAGGATGCTGGGTCCCACCTTCGCCCATTCTGAGCAAAATCACTAAGAGTCATAACAGCAACAGTAAACTAGCACAATTGCCAGCACTGCTGAAGTACACGGCTGCCCATCTCTATTCCTGCCCCCATATCAGGGCGAAAATCCTGCCTAATGTTTGCCTGAACACCCACTAGCTCTGAACTTTCGTACAAAGTAAGCACTTCCTGTAAGTATTAATTACAGAAAATAACAATGGGTGGAACTTTCAGTTTTGGCAGGGCGTAAATGAATTTCAACGCAGATAAGTTACATTTTGGTGGGAAGATTAAGGGGCCACATATGACTTGGATAATAATAAATAGGATGGAGAAGCAAAGGATCTAGGGGCTGATAGACAAATCATTAAAAAAAAATGACGGATGTAAATAAGGCCACAAAGAATAAAAGAGCACTGGAATTCATTTCCAGAGGGATAGATTGAAAAGCAAAGAAGTTATGTTAAACTGTACAGAACCTTGGTTAGACCACTTCTGGAGTATTGTGCACACCTCCCAACTGATCGGAGATAATGTTTTTCCTTAATCAATTTTAGGGGGCCTCTCACCTCATGTCCAAAACCAATTCAAATGGGCTGAAGCCTGTGGACTCATTTGGTGAATCTTTGGTAGCAAACAGCAAGAAAGCTACTCCTTTATCCCAGTCATGAAGATAATCACAGCAATATGCCCTGATCATGGTTTTTATGGTATCATGGTATCATTCCAGAGCCCCTGGAGATTGTGGGTGGCTTGGTGAAGATTTCAGCTGGTCAATACCGAGGCTGTGTAGCATTTCCTGGAATGTTCAGGACATGAAATTAGTTCCTCGATCGGGCTGAATTACCTTGGGCAGGCCGTATCATATGTAAAATTGGGTCAGCCCCTCGACTATGGCCTTGGCAGTAATTTTCCTTAAGGGTGTGGCTTCTGGGAATGGGCTGGCCAGATCCATGATGGTTAGGAGGTGTTCGACCAGAACTCTGGTGCAGCGTTCCTCAAAAGCAGAATTAGGGATTAGTTCTAATGAAAGGTCACAGACCTGAAACATTAACTCTGCTTCTCTCTCCACAGATGCTGCCTGGCCTGCTGAGTATTTCCAGCACCTTGTGTTTTGATTTTAGATTTTCAGCATCTTTTGATATAAAAGCAAAATACTACAGGGGAGTAGCTAAAGTAAATGTTGGTCCCTTAGAGGCAGGTGAAATTATTGTGGGGTATGAAATAATGGCAGAGACATTGAATAAAGGTTTTGTGTCTATCTTCACAGCACAGGACACAAATTACATACCAAAAATAAAGGACAATCAAGGGATTAATAAGAGCGAGGAACTAAAAGGTAATTAATATCAGCAGGGAAAAAGTATCAGAAACTTAAGTCAGTAAAAGCCAACAAATCCCCAAGACCTACTGGTCTACATCTTAAGGTTCTAAAAGGATGTAGCTGCACAGATAGTGGATGCACTGGTTATGATTTTCTGAAATTCCCTAGATTCTAGAACGGTCAAGCAGATTGGAAGTTAGTAAGTGTAACACTGCTACTTAAGGACAAGGCAGAGCATATGCAGAGCGATTGCCGACGTCATCAGACGTCCGAACATTTGCCAGCTTGCCAGTATGGGATCGCGCATGCACGTCAACATCACCACATAATGATGTCAGATGTAATGATGTCAGAGAGTTGCTTCACCCCTCAATGGCCACGATCGCCGCCTCCATTCCCTCTAACATTACCCCGCTCCCTCCTGCAATTGGGGCCTCAATCGCTGCTTCTCATCCCCGCTCCCTCTTGCTGTTATCTCCCATGCCCGCCCGCTTGAGTCTGCTCCCACCTCTCCATTGCTCCATCCTGCAGCACGCTTCCCATCTCGCCACTAGCACCCCGCTCGCTAACCACCCCCACCCACCCCCCCCAGCCATGGCGGGAGGGAGTGGCGAGAAGGCAGATGCTAGAGGGAGCGGGAAACTGAATGCGGCAATTGAGGTGGCGAATGCGGGGGGGTGGGGGGGGGGGGTGGGGAAACAGAAGAGAAGATTTTGAGAGGGAGCGGGGTACTGCTGGGGGCTGGTGGAGGCCGTGATTGCGGTCATTGAGGGGTGAGGGGGTTTGGGCTCAATTTGGTTTTGTGTGTCAAATTGTGCAGTGCCATTTTTATTACTGGCAATTGCCTGAGATGTCGCAGACAGTGATGTTTCTGTCGACGAGGCTACATTTGCGCATGTGCCAGTAACAGCGCCACCTAGTGGTTCCATTATCAACAAACGCTGCCAGTCAAGATCGGAGGGAGAAAGAAAAAAAAATGAACTACAGGCAAGTTAACATGACATCAGTCATTGAGAAAATGGTGGAATCTATTATTAAGAAAGTCTTAAGGCACTTAGAATATCATAAAATGATCAAAGCCAACATGGTTTAAAGTAAAGAAAATCGTGTTTGACAAATTTAGTCAAGTTTTTTTGAGGATGTAACTAATAGGGTAAAGGGAAGTCAGTAGATCTATTGTACATGGATTTCCCACAAAGCATTTGATAAGGTGCCACACAAATGTTAATAAGCAAGGTAAGCCATCATGGAGTAGGGGGATAATAAATTAGCATGGATGGAGGATCGGTCAGGAACAGGAAGCAGAGGGTAGGGATGAACGAGGCAGTTTCAGATTGGCAGGCTGTAACTAGCAGAGTGCTGCAAGCATCAGTGCTGGGGCCTCAGCTATTTACAATCTATATCTACTCTGGGTGGGGACTTCAATGTCCATCACAAAGAGTGGCTCAGTAGCATTGCTACTGACTGAGCCCTAAAGGACATTGCTGCTGGACTGGGTCGGCCGCAGGTGGTGAAGAAACCAAGAGGGAAAAATCTACTTGACCTCGTCCTCACCAATCTACCTATTGCAGATGCATCTGTCCAAGACAGTATTGGTAGGAGTGACCACCGCACAGTCCTTGTGGAGATGAAGTCCTATTTTTGCACTGAGGATACCCACCATCGTGTTGTGTGGCACTCTCTTTGGCCTCCTTGTCTCGAGAGACAATGGGTAAGCACCTGGAGGTGGTCAGTGGTTTGTGGAGCAGTGCCTGGAGTGGCTATAAAGGCCAATTCTAGAGTGACAGACTCTTCCACAGGTGCTACAGATAAAATTGGTTGTCGGGGCTGTTACACAGTTGGCTCTCCCCTTGCACTTCTGCCTTTTTTCCTGCCAACTGCTAAGTCTGTTCGACTCGCCACTCTTTAGTCCCGCCTTTATGGCTGTCCGCCAGCTCTGGCGATCACTGGCAACTGACTCCCACGACTTGTGGTCAATGTCACAGGACTTCATGTCGCGTTTGCAGACGTCTTTAAAGCGGAGACATGGACGAGCTCGCTGTACAATGCGTCCTTGGGGATCCTGCCATCTTCCATGCAGCTCACATGGCCAAGCCACCTCAAGCGCCGCTGGCTCAGTAGGGTGTATATGCTGGGGATGTTGGCCGCCTCAAGGACTTCTGCATTGGAGATACGGTCCTGCCACCTGATGCCAAGGATTCTCCGGAGGCAGCGAAGATGGAATGAGTTGAGACGTCGCTCTTGGCCGACATATGTTGTCCAGGCCTCGCTGCCGTAGAGCAAGGTACTGAGGATACAGGCATGAAACTGGCGGACTTTTGTGTTCCGTGCCACTACCCACCGTGCTAAATAGGATAGATATCGAACAGATCTCGCAATGCAAAACTGGGCATCCATGAGGCGCTGTACGCCATCAGCAGTAGCAAAATTGTATTCCACCACAATCTGTAGCCTCGTGGGCCAGCATATCCCCCATTCTACCATTACCATCAAGCCAGGGGATCAACCCTGGTTCAATGAAGAGTGAAAGAGGGCATGCCAGGAGCAGCACCAGGCATACCTCAAAATGAGGTGTCTGCCTGGTGAAGCTATAACACAGGACTAATTGCATGCCAAACAGCGGAAGCAGCACGCAATATACAGGGCTAAATGATCCCACAACCAATGGATCAGATCTAGGTTCTGCAGTCCTACCACATCCAGTCGTGAATGGTGGAGGAAAATAAAACAACTACAGGAGGAAGAGGCTCCACAAATATCCCCATCCTCCATGATGGGGGAGCCCAGCACATCAGTGCAAAAGATAAGGCTGAAGCATTTGAATCAGTCTTCAGCCAGACATGTTGAGTAGATGATCCATCTCAGCCTCCTCCTAAGGTCCTCAGCATCACAGATGCCAGTCTTCAGCCAATCCAATTCACTCCATGTGATATCAAGAAAAGGTTGAAGGCACTGGATTCTACAAAGGCTATGGACCCTGACAACTTCCCGGATGAATAGTACTGAAGACCCCTAGCCAAGTTGTTCCAGAACAGCTACAACACTGGCATTTACCCAGCAATGTAGAAAATTGTCCAGGTATGTCCTGCACACAAAAAGCAGGACAAATCCAACCCGATCAATTACTGCTCTATCAGTCTACTCTCGATCATCAGTAAAGTGATGGAAGGGGTTGTCGACAGTGCTATCAAGTAATATGATTGGGAAACATTGGTGGCAGATGGTGTATAATGTGGGGAAGTGTGAAGTTATTCACTTTGGTCGTAAGAATAGAAAAGCAGAATATTTCTAAAAGGTATGAAACTTGCAAATGTTGATGTTCAGAGAGATTTCAGTGTACTTCTACAGGGAACACAGAATGTTAGCATGCAGGTACAGCAAGCAATTAGGAAGGCAAATGGCATGTTGGCCTTTATTGCAAGGGGATTGGAGTACAAGAATAAGGAAGATTTGCTACAATTGTACAAGGCTTTGGCGAGAGCACACCTGGAGTACTATACACAGTTTTGATCTCCATTGGTAAGGAAGGATATACTTGCCTTGGGGACAGTACAGTGAAGGTTCATTAGATTGGTTCATGGGATGAGAGGGTTGCCCCATGATCAGAGGCTGAGTAAATTGGGCCTATACTCTGGAGGTTAGAAGAATGAGATGTGATCTCATTGAAACATTAAGATTCTGAAAGGGATTGTCAAAGTAGACACAGAGAGGTTGTTTCCCCGGGTGGGGAATCTAGAACATAGGGGAACAGATTCAGGATAAGGGGTCGATCATTTAGGACTGAGATGTAGAGAGGTTTCTTCATTTCGAGGGTTGTGAATATTTGAGATTCTCCAAAGGGTTGTGCAAGGGTAATTAGTGATGGGCAATAAATGCTGGCCTAGGCAGTAACACCCACATCCCAGGAACGAATAAAAAATGTCCTGCCTGGCATCGTTGAGTGTTGTTAAGCTGTAGTGACAATCAGAAGGAAGTGTGTGGGTGTATGTTTTCATGTTTTTAAATTTTAACAAAGTTAATGAAGGCACATTAAATGTGATTTTAAAAGCAAGCGGGAAATGCTTATTTTGTTCTCTACAGCAGAATGATTGTTAAGAATGTCAAACCTGTTCAATTAGGCTTGCGAAGGTCAAAGCTAGCTCTCAAAACAAAATACTTCCACACAGCCCATCCATTTTATAAAAACCTAGCAAAGTTATCTCACCAAATATTAATGTAATAAATTTAATGATGTGTATAATGGAATAATTACCTGTTTTTGATGACATGTAAACACATCTGCCACTATGTTTGGGCAAACGGCTTGGATAGTTGTCATCCCAGTTGTTGTAATACAATGAAGAATCATCTATCCAGCTATGTACAAATAAATCATTCGATAGGATAAATATCATTAATGATTAATCAACGACATAACAGGACAATTTTTTGAGGTTGTGACTTCTTACCGAAATCCAGCTTTGGAATTTTCTGCATACAATCCAATCCACCACTTTTCATGCCTATCAGTTAAAAGCTGCAGAACAACATTAAATGTTTCATGAAAAAGAACTGCATGAGTTGTGTCTTTTGTTATAAGCTGCAGAACATTATTACATCAGGAAGAACTCTGAAATAAATACCAGTGAAATAAATACACATGAGCCAGTATTCAATAAAACCAATACGTGGCACCTGGGCTGAACTGCACTTCCAAAATTATGATTATTACTATCATAGGAACAGGAATAGGCCATTCAGCCCATCGAGCCTGCTCTGCTCTGCTATTCAATACGATCACGGCTGATCATCCACTTCAATGCCTTTTTCCCCACACTATCCTCATATCCCTTTATGTCATTTGTATTTAGAAAGCGGTCAATCTCTGCTTTAAACATACTCAATGACTGAGCTGCCACAGCCTTCTGGGTAGAGAATTCCAAAGATTCGCAACCCTCTGAGTAAAGAAATTTCTCCTCATCTCTGTTCTATGTGACTTCCCCCTTATTTTGAAATTGTGTCCCCTGGTTCTAGACTCCCCAACCAGGGCAAACATCTTAGCTGCATCTACCCTGTCTATCCCTTTAAGTATTTTGTAGGTTTCAATGAGATCACCGCTCATTCTTCAAAACTCTATAGAATACAGGCCCAGTTTCCCCAATCTCTCTTCATAGGACAATCCCACCACCCCAGGAACAAGTCTGGTGAATCTTCATTGCACTCCCTCTATTGCAATAATATCCTGCCTAAGGTAAGGGGACCAAAACTGCACACAGTACTCCAGGTGTGGTCTAACCAAGGTTCTATACAATTGAAGCAAGACTTAATTACTCCTGTACTCAAATCCTCTTGTGATAAAGGCTAATATACCATTAACCTTCCTAATTGCTTGCTGCACCTGCATGTCAGCTTTCAGTGACTTATTGACAAGGACACCCAGGTCTCTTTGTACATCTACACTTTCTAATCTTTTACCATTTAAGAAATACTCTGCACATCTATTCCTCCTACCAAAGTGGATAACCTCACATTTTTCCACATTATATTCCATCTGCCAGATTCTTGCCCACTCACTATGTCTTTCCAAATCCCTTTGAAGCCGCTTTGCATCTTCCCACACATTCCCACTTAGTTTTGTGTCATCCGTGAACTTTGGAAATATTACATTTGGTCCCCACATCCAAATCATTGCTATATATTGTGAACAGCTGGGGCCCAAGCATTGATCTTATACTAAGTATTGTCATGCAGACCCCCCACCTGCCAACAATGAGGCATATTAATTTTGTCATATGAACATTGATTTTAAACTGATGCTGGAGCGAGGAAATGACAGATCAGCCGTGGCTGGAAGAAACATCTGCATACCAACAGACAGTGCTTGGAGGGACAAAGGGGCTATTCCCTGCTCCAATTCAACCCAAAATGCTCTTTGAGCACCAGGTATTGTGTGTAAGAAGAGACATTCCAGGGTCGGCTTAGACAAGAGAATCCACAAACAGACGTAGTCAGACCAGCTTTCACATGACTAACCTGCTTGGCAACCTGGGTTTTTCTGAATTGCACAAAAACTTTGAACTAAAGAAAGACTGTTTGCTCCTGGAGTGAGAAGACCTCTCCTGTCTGCTTCCATCTCTTTCTCACAAGGCTCTGGACAAACTGAGGACACATGAACCGCAAGAAAGAAAAGTCTCCTACATTGAACAAGGTTTATGAAGAATACTGGGCCCCAATGAAAAGCAAGACCTACCTACAATCAAGGACTCTACAGCAAGCCCGAAGAACAGTAACCAAAACCATCTTCAGATATTGTCTCAAACTTCCCACTTTATTTCTTCTGCTTTTTTCTGTCTCTATCTGCATGTGTGTTTATCATGTATGCATGCTAGCGTGGGCGCTTCGCGTCTCCATAGGCATTAACTGAATTAGAGTTTAAATTTAATAAAGTTCAACCTTTTTTCTTTAAACCTAAGAAAACCTGTTTTGGCTAGTTTCTTTGCCTTATAATTGAAAGTTAGTGAACAACGATTCACTAAGGGGGAGCTTAAAGAACAGTGTGTTTAAAATAAAACCTGTTACGGTAAGACTTGGTGAAGGCTGAGGGGGAACCCTGGACCCCTTTCTCACCTGGTCGTAACAGTATGAATAAATTAAAAGCTAGTTTTCTTGTTCCCCAATGGCTCAATGGATTTATCTCGTTAGTAGCTAAGGCAGACAGTCTGAGCTACTGGAGGTTGGGGAAGACAAGAATGATAGAGGAGCAGAATAGAATTGCACAAAAGTTTTGGATGAGTTGGACTTTAATTAGAATGAAGCACACAAGGCTGGCAAGGAGGTCATTGGAGAAGTTGAGCCTGGGGAAAGGAGGTCATTGGAGAAGTTGAGCCTGGAGGTCACTTAAGGAAAGCAAGCAAGGTACCAAGTACAAGGCAAGGGTGGAAACAACGCTGTTGTACAGGCTAAAATAGGCAGTTGAACATGAGCTTTGAAGCGCTGCATGATGTGCACTGTTGGGTTTAGTCTAAGTGCGCAGTCAGGGAGGTAGCTAAGAGTTAGGGACTAAGATGCAGATATTTCAAAGTGTGGCTTCAGATTTGCTGATGTTAATTGGAGGTAGTTCTGCCTCATCCAGAACTTGATGCCAGGCCTGCACTCTAACAGCACTGAGGTAGTTGTCAAATCATCGGTAGGGGAGACAGAGAGAGAGATACAGCCCATTATCATCAATATGAATAAGGAAGATGACCCAATGAGTACATATGTAGTTGTTGAGGAAGAGTAGCAAGCACAGAATGGAACCTGGCTACACCTGCAGTTGAGTTTGCTTCTTTGTTGGTATCTGCAGACCAAAGACCCTGCCACAATAGCTTCCTGTTCTAATCTCACTGCCTCCATTGGATTGATTATACCAGGCCTTTCCTTTTAGCTTATAGTTTCCCCATCAATGGGCATCCACCAATACTTGAGCTCCCCTGAGTATTTGGTAGGAAAAGCCCAGTGTTGTGTTTAAATATAAGTAAACTTTCATATTATTCAGAAAAATCCAAAAACTTACAAAACTTTCTATTTAAGGGGTATATGAGGCAATTTAAAGTTGGTTCTCAATTCAAGCGCAGTCCAATCAGAGTGAGGAAAATTGTAATTTACCAGTTTCTTTGGCTAGATCTGATTAAGTTCATCGTCAATGATTTTGTAGTTCTTCAGAGATTTTTCTGTAATTTTTGCACAAATGGTAGCATTTTGCTGCATAAGTTTTACAAATTGTGTTGCTTTTTAAAAAACACATGTCTAACAACCCTGCAAACAGTAAACCTAAAATGTTATTTATTCAGATTCATTTAACATTGTAACATACAAAATAAGGTTAAAATATGTAAACATTGTTCTCGGTGTTAGGGATGTTTTAACTAAGGGGGTATTTACATGGTTTGATAGCACTTGAGAAAGCAATGCATAAATCAGATCAATGTAGAATTGGAGATACTGCAAAAATACACTTCATTCAACAGATCGAAACTCAAAAATCCAATTTGTGAATTGCCAGAATAAGTTCTGGTTAGTTTTAAATGAAGCAAAATTATTGCCCATTCACTCTTTATTATGTGTCACATAACGGGATTTAAATGTCTAAAAATGTAATAATTTACATTGGCGCAGCTTTGAATCCAGTTGCAACCTAACAAAGAAAATGATAAACAACCTAATTTGCTGGTGTATACGGTCAGGCCTCCAGTCGCACAACTGTTTCTGACTGCAACATAAATGCAAAGTGGCTGGTCATCAGAGATGAAGGTAGCCATTCATGCTTTTTGACTGCTGGTGGGTGAAGCAGCTGAAGTGTTTATGATCATCCTCTAGAGGGCTGAGAAGCAGTTTCATTCTCACTGACCTGTGTGCACCTTTCCCAACCACTGGGGATTAAAACGCCTTCCCAGAAGTCAGCTTGCAACTTTAAAACAACTGTATGCATGCAAGCAACATGAATGTGGCAGCTGCAGAAATGACTGTTATACAAATATTGATGTTTCTACAGCTGCAGGCGATGTAGCTGGTAATATTAAACCACTTCAGAAAATGTTTTTGCAATATAGATCCACTTCAACAAGTGTTCTGATACCTTAGATTGTTATCGTTGCAAAGTCTGCTCCATCTTGAAGCAGTCTTGATCTTACTTTACCTTTCCTATTCTGCTTTTAATGAAGTCCTGTTCTTTAGGCGTATTTATAGATGCCAAGTCGCTATCCATCAAACTACAAGCCACAGCAGCTGCGAGCCACTTCCCCTCCGTCTCAAAAAACAAATATTCAGCTCCTTGAAAGAAGACCCAAGGTGCAAATGCAAATTGCTCTTCTGCACAGAGGAAACAATTGAGAATTTACATGAATACAAATTAAGCTACACACAGATATTAACAGACAAGATTTTGTTCCCACTAGCATTATAAAACTGCCTCCACAATACTATTCATAACCCAGTAACAGAGAAATATGGCTTAAAAGCTTATACTGCAGGAACACCACCACCTGAAAGGTCCCCTCCTAAGTCACACATCATCCTGACATGGGCCTATAATCGCAACTCCTTCACTGTCGCTGGGTCAAAAACCTAGAACTTCCTTCCTAACAGCACTGTGGGTCTACCTACACCAGATAGACTGCAGCGGTTGAAGGCGGTGGTTCACCACCTTCTCAAAGGCAATTAGGAATGGGAAAATGCTGGCCTTGCCAGCGATGCTCATGCATTCAATGAAAGAACAAAAACAATTACGAGCATACTAACACAGAAATGTAGTAATGAGATCGGACAGAAACTTCAAGTTTATCTTCAAATTAGTGTACATATAATTATTTACATTTTAATTTTTGATTTCTGGGCCTGGAGTTCTCTCTTCTCACCAAAGAAGGGGCAGGGCAGGGCTTTAGCCCACTGCCTCATGAACCTGACCCATTTTCATGGTGGGTGCATGGGGGGGCGGGGGGAAGAGGGTGCTATCAAGGTGGGATCCTCACTAATAAGATGCAATCTACCACTGCTAAAGCTGAAGGTGCAGAGGTATTGCAGCAGGACACCAACTGCTGCGTTAGATTAGGAAACGTATTAACAGGGGGCAGGACAGCCCAAAAAAGGTAAACATGGCATTTTTTTTTTTAGACCTTGCAATAGCGGAGGCCTAAAAAAAGGGAAGAGATCCTCTCCCTCCAAAAGGTTTTTTTTTCAGTAGTATAATGGTTATATTTCTGGAGTCTTGCTCTCAAGAGACCTGAGTCAGTCGAAGCAGACTGAAACTCAAGCTTCTCCCTCCAGGATAGGTTCATCAGCTTCTGGTGCATAGTTTGTTAAAGGGAGGAAAAACAGTCTGGACAGGTCCTGCCTGTCCTGCACTGCCTAGTAGACTTAGTAAGAAGCAAAATTAAAAACAACCTTGGTTGTGTTAGCGGTTGCATAGGTGTGGGGAATAATTAACTGAATCAACAATTTTTATGAAATACATATTGTATTGTTTTACAGACAATTATTTTTTGCATTTTCTGCTGAGATGCAACTTGTACATTTACTGCTACTTTTGCTTACCATCAATGTACCAGTCTGGTTTTTTCAGTTTAGCTCCTAAAAAAAAAGATTTATCAATTAAATGTATACTGCACATATTCCATTATTAGATAAAATAATTGCTAACTTTCAAGTTTTAATTTTTTTTTTACCTTTTGACATTTTACAGACCCATCCCAGCCTTTCATCACACCGAAAAGGTGCAATAGTTTTATCAAATTTGTATGCAGCACAGATTCTCTCATCATCATCTTTGTCTTTGTCAAGCGAAAACAAAGAAACAACCTAGAGACCAAGGGATCATATGATAGTTTAGTTTCTCATGACAGCTTCATACTGGACAACGAGAAGTTATTTTCTTTTCAGATGTCCCACATTTTTAGTTCATTTTAAATAAACTGTTTATTTTACCTGTTCAGCAATGATGTATTGCTCATTTGGGGGGTGGAAAAGCATGCACAATGACTTGCACTATAAGTAGAACTGTCACTAACCCACCTCGAAGGACAAGGGCAGCAGATGCATGGGAACAGCGCCACCTGCAAGTTCCCCTACAAGCCACACAGCATCCTGACTTGGAACTATATTGCCGTTCCTTCACTGTATAAGTACGTAAAAAGGAAGAGAGTAGCTAAAGTAGACGTTGGTCGCTTAGAGGCAGAGACAGGAGAAATCATCATGGGAAATGAGGAAATAGCAGAGGCATTGAACAAATATTTTGTGTCTGTCTCCACAGTAGTTCCATACCAGAAATGAGCAGTAACCTAGGGGCTAAAAAGAGTGAGAAAATTAAGGATATTGATATCAGTTAATAAAAAGTATTGGAGAAACTTGAGGGACTAAAATTTGACAAGTCACCGGGACCAGATGGCCTACATCCCAGGGTTCTAAAAGAGATAGCTGCAGAGATAGTGGATGCACTGGCTATGATTTTCCAGAATTCCTTAGATTCAGAAATGGTCCCGTCAGATTTGAAGTTGGTAAATATTATGCCGCTTTACAAGAAAAAGAGGTAGAGAGAAAACAGGGAACTACAGGCCAGTTAGCCTATCAGTCATTGGGAAGATGTTGGAAACGATTATTAAGGAAGTCTTAACAATGCACTTGGAAAAGCATAGTATGATTGGAACAAGTCAGCATGGTTTTACTAAAGGGAGATCCTGGCTGACAAATTTATTAGAGTTTATTGAGGATGTAACTAGTAGGGTAGATAAAGGGGAACCAGTAGATGTAGTATATCTGGATTTTCAAAAGGCACTCGATAAGGTGTCACATAAGAGATTAATAGGCAAGATAAGAGCTCATGGTGTTGGGGTAATATATTAGCAGGGATAGAGAATTGGTTAACAGACAGGAGGCAGAGAGTGGACATAAATGGGGCATTTTCAAGTTGGCAGGCAGTGAATAGTGGGGTGCTGCAAGAATCAGTGCTGGGGCCTCAGCTATTTACGCTCTATATTAATGACTTGGATGAAGAGACAGAGAGTAATGTATCCAAGTTCGCTGATGATACAAAGCTCGGTGGAAAGGTAAGCTGCGGGGATGATGTAGAGAGGCTGCAAAGAGATATAGGCAGGTTAAGTGGGTAGGCAACAAGATGGCAAATGGAAGTGTGAAGTTGTTCACTTTGGTCGTAAATATAGAAAAGCAGAATTTTTTTAAAGGTGCGAAACTGGTAAGTGTTGATGTTCAGAGAGACTTGGGGTACTCATACAAGGAATGCACAACGTTAACATGCAGGTGCAGCAGGCTATTAGGAAGGCAAATGGCATGTTGACCTTTATTACAAGGGGATTGGAGTACAAGAATAAAGTCTTACTAAAATTGTACAGGGCTTTGGTGAGACCGCACCTGGAATACTGTGTGCAGTTTTGGCCTTCACATTTAAGAAAGGATATTCTTGCACTGGAGGCAGTGCAATGAAGATTTACTAGATTGGGCCCTGGGATGAGGGGGTTGTCCTATGACGAGAGGCTGAATAAATTGGGCCTATATTATCTGGAGTTTAGAAGAATGAGAGGTAATCTAATTGAGACATACAAGATTCTGAAAGGGCTTGATAGGGTAAAAGCTGAGAGATTGTTCCCACAGGTCAGGGAATCTAGAACACGGGGATACAGACTCAGGATAAGGGGCCAATCATTCTGGACTGAGATGAGGAAAAATTACTTCTCTCAAAGGGTTGAGAGTCTTTGGAGTGCTCTAGCCCAGAGGGTTGTGGATGCTCCAATATTGAATACATTTAAGGCTGGGATAGATAGATTTTTGGCCTTACAGGGAAACAAGGGATATGGGGAACAGGCAGTAAAGTGGAATTGAAGCCCAAGATCAGACATGAATTCAATCATATTGAATGGCGGAGCAGGCTCGATGGGCCAGATGGGCTACTTCTGCTCCTATTTCTTGTGTTCTTCTGTCGCTGGGTCAAAATCATGGAACTCCCTTCCTAACAGCACTGTGGGTGTACCTACCCCACATAGCCTGCAGTGGTTCAAGAAGGCAGCTCACCACCACCTTCCCAAGGACAATTAGGGATGGACAATAAATGCTGGCCTGGCCAGCGATGCCACATCCCGTGACAAAAAAAAAAGTTTTCTGTAGCTTTTTTTGCCAAAAATATACATTCAATGATTTGATTTATATCTAAGGGATCAAAATCATGAAAAGACTCTGTCATATCAAATTCTTGATAGTAAATTAAACAGACTAAAGAATGTTTACATCACAAAAATGGTGCTGGGATGATTCACCATTATGTTTGAAGCAGTAATAATTAAAATGACTGAATTTGAGAAAGTAAGAGTATATGTCAAAGAAGCAAAATAAAATCATGTTCCAGTTATTTTGGTTATGAAAGTTTTGCTAGGTTCTCTCGATGACTCAACAAGTTGATCCACTGATTTGTTAAGCCATACAAAACAGCAGTGGCACAGCCATTATCTGTGGAGGCTAGGACAGTCCCAGCCAACAATTAACAGCAACCATCAATTTCTCACTTCCAGTTGTTTTTTTTTTAAAAGTCATGTTCTGAGAGCCCAGTTTTGTTCGAAAGAAATGTATCGTTTTAAAAGTTCTGCTCCCCTTTTTCTGTCCTCTTTTGGAAGCCTATTCTCATTGAAAATCCGACTCCCATTCTCTTTGAAAGCCCCACAATCTGTTCTGTGTTTCCTTTTGAAAGCCCTGCTCCCTGGCTATTTGAGAGAACTGGCCATCTGGCTCTCTCGCATTGTATCCATCTTCCTTACATGAGGAGTAGCTCCAACGTTATAAGAAGTATAACAAATAGAAGACTGCTGCAGAGTAAAAAAAGAGAATGAGATAAAGTAACAAAAATGAGATGAAAAATTAAGAGGAGAAAATGAGGTAGGAGAGAGAAAAGGGAGGGACATGAAAACAGATGAAAGTAAGGGAAAGTATGTGAAACAGAAGTGGAGAGAGACAAAAAAAAAAAGGGATGGAGGAGAGAGAGAGGAAGAAACAAAAGTAGAGAAGCGAGAAAGAAATAAACAGAGACAGTGGGCTGAATTTTGTTTTCCCGCCGCTGGAGTAGCGGCAGGCAAAATAAATGGCAACCTGCACGCACGGGCTGCACGCTTCCACGCTCTTGAGCATGGTGGCTCATTTAAATATGCAGGGCTGCCGCCATCACCGCCACCACACACCCCCCCCCCCCCAATCATGTGACGGGGCGGCCTCAGCGACGCTGTGAACAGTGGCAGCTGTCTCTGCGCATGCACTGGCACCATTTTAAAGGGCTGCCAGCCCTGCTCAGGGACTGCAGAGTGAACCCCTACCCCCTCCCCACAATTACACTGAAAATAAATGGTGGTCTGTTTCCCCCCTCTGCCCAATACACTGAAATTGAAGAGTTGACCCCTTCTTCTCCCCAGTGCACAAAGAGCAGAGGTGACCCCTCCCTCCCCCACACTATAAATGCAGAGTTGACCCCATTCTCCTTCTCCCCCACTACACAAAATCCTGCGTTTCCCCCCTTCCCCACCTGGGTGGCGCTAGCTTTCCCCGGACGGGAAAGCGAAGGCGCGAGTACTGCCTGTTGCACGGAATTTCTGGATCAGACGGTAAGATCGCGGGTAATTCAATTTAAATGTATTCATAGAGTTTATTTAAATGTTTAAAGTCACGTTGTCGCGTGGTGGAGGGCCGCCACAGAGCATCGCCACTGCCGGAAGATCAGGCCTGGCAATCCCAGTGTTTGGCTCCGTGGGGAGCCGCTGCCGGTACGATCTTCTGGCAGCAGCCCCCCGCCCGCCCCCATCATGGAGCCCGACGTCGGGAGCTGAACAAAATTCAGCCCAGTGTGTGAGAGAGAAATAGTGACCATGATAGACGTGAAGGAGATATTGATCTCATCAGTAGCCTGATACAGACGGCATGTGGAGTTGGTTTCTTTGGTGGGGCTTTGTCCAAAATAGTTTGGGAACCAGTGAATCAGATAGTTCTGTTCAAATTTATTGTCAACAATGTTGGAATTGACTGTTGATTTTAAGGATACTGAAAAATAAAATCAGATTTTCAGCAAAGAACGGTGACAAAACATGGTTAACAATGCAGAACAAGGCAGCAAGATATAAATAAGCGAAAAGGGCCCGCAAATCCTGAGAAAGCAGTAATGATCAAAGAATATCTATCCTTCCATTAAATATGGAAAAGACTGGAAATACACAACAGATGTGTAGCATGTGAAATAGAAGAGCTAGCTTAAATTTCAAAATCAATTCTTATGAAGAGTAATCAAACCAACACAGTAATTAATGTGAGCTCTTAAGATAGATTGTGGACCTGAAACATTGGGCTGAAGTTTCTGAGCACACCGCAAATCGTGGTGGAGCGCTTTCTGCGCCGGTGTGCCGTCACTGAGTCCCCATGATATTTCGCGTGGGTGCTCATTTAAATTGAGGGGGCGGAGTAGACACCCCGATGACTTCGCGGGGACAGCCGCTCCATCCCCAGCAATGCCATCCGTTGCCACCGCGCAGGCGTCATTTTTAAAGGGCATCTGGCCCTTCAGTCTCATTTAAATTTTGAAAGGTCCCATTTCACGGAGTCATTTAATAATTCGACATATCCCCCCAAAAATCACCTTTTGATATTCTGAACCTTTCCACCACCGCACCCACCCCCCCCACCCCGACTTTAGCACCTTTAACCCTCAACCCCTTCCCATCATCCCCACAACCAACAATAGATCTCCCCGCTACCCCACCCCCCCGCCCTGAGAATTACACTTCACCCCACTTCTCCACTAGTGTCTTGCCTCGGTTCCCCAAAATGGGGATCCGACAACATGGGACTTCCAGTCACCGGCCGGAATATCGACGTGGTCCAGATAAGTTATTTAACATTTATCTGCATTAATTATAATATACAAATGATGGTTCCGCTGCCGTGTGGCTGGGGGGCCGCCCCGAGACCTCACCACCGCCGATGAAATGCGGCGGAACCTTCCCAGAAGAATTTTCCGGGCACCCCCCCCTGCCATGAACCCTGAAGCGGAGGGCCTGTAAAATTCAGTCCATGAACTCTGTTTCTCTCTCCACAAATACCACCTGACATGCTGAGTATTTTCAGCAATTTTGGTTTTTATTGCAGTAATTAATGTAATGGAGGAAGAGTTCAGGGATATATAAAAAAAATACACGGGTCCCAGAGTGTATTTATAAATGATATGGAGAAAGGGTGTGGAATTCAGAGTTGTGAGGAAGAACAAATTCAGCTAAGCAGCACAGTAAAATGAGAAGCAGCACTAACGTGATCAATGGAAGCATTACTCCAAAATATTATACTATATTTCTTTCTGAAGCAGTTCTGTGTGGCTTTGAGGATGGGAAAGAAACATCCCATATAAATGCAAGTTCTTTCAGCTGTCAACTGTGCTCTTCCAGAATTGTCCGTTTTTATTTGACGTCTCCAGCATCCTTGGGCTTTCTTTCCATCTCTATTCTTCAGGAAAATAAATTCTAGGAGGATCAATTATTGTTCAAACTTCTTTGTGCATATAGAATTGCAAAAACAGATGTAACATAAATTAACTAGGAATATACTGTGAAGTTAAATTGATACATAAAAAATAATTTGGAATTACTTACTGCGCTGCCATCACTCCAATCCCAGGAGCCAGCAGAAGCTGGATTCCTTTTGCTAAACCCAATCCAAAACCATCTTTCTTCTTCCCTAGAATAAAAAAATCCTAGGCTGACATTTTCCCCTAATTCATTTCAACTGTGCAGATATCAAAATCTTGGTGCTTTGCCTCTGGATTTGGTATTCCAGCAGCCCAAACCCCATTCACAGCCACTTCCAAACTTTCCCAATTGAAATGATTTCAACATATATGTCCGTCTAAATATGTGGTGTACTGTAATGATATGAAAATGAGACAAAGATAGTGCATCATATAGACCCCATCAATTATAACCAGAGCAAAGTGCGCCCCGGACTACAGAGTTGGCAGCTATTTCAATTTTAAGTAGTCTGATGGGAGTATCATTAATAGAAGGCCAATTGATTACTATCTCATTTTCGTTTCAAAAATAAATGATTTTCTTCAGTTGCTCTGGAGGCAGATTATTTTGCTGCATACTTGCCAGACCCAAGGCAACAAATTCCCTCCCCCCTCCCCCCACCCCGCTAGGAAGCCGCAAAGATGTTAAAATAAGCCTTATTCCAAGAAATCAGCCAAGACAGATGTTTTCAACATTGGCTGAGTGGCAACATCAGTTCAGCATAAACAACATATACAGATACTACTCCATACCCTAAACGACCTGTGACAAATATTGAGAGATCTGCCTGTAACAATTTGTGGGACAAGGCTCTATTGAATTTGTGTGGTAGAGAAAAAAAATGCAGTTGCTCCACATTTCACAGCATAAGCATGCTTTCTTCTATTTTAGGCCTCACACATCATCTTCTGGCCTCTTGATTTTCTGTCTAACATTTATTTTGCAATGTGCCGTGAAAGATGGAGAAGGGAAAGTATCAATTTGACACCCGAGCTTCTCCCACTAATGTCTTACTGCTAAAGCATATTTGCTCCAATCGCAGATTTGCACTAGATTCCCTTTCTTCTTCCTCTCTTCCCTCAGCTGGCATGGAAGACAAATATCCTGGTTACTTTGAGGCTGGATATGTGCTGATATCTGCCAAATTTTAAATCCCAAAAGTGCTGTTTAACATGCTGAGTTTACTCCTGAACTCTTTTACACTATTTCCGTAACCACCAATATTATGGATTTTTCCAGTTGTGTCTCAAAGGATAAATTAATACTGTGCCTCATAAAATGTGAATAATCATTGAAAAAGCTTGCATGCAATGAGACATCACTTCATATTTCAGTCAAATGCTAGTTAGAATGCCTTGCTTGGACTGAAGATTGAAGTGTTGAAGAAATTAATTTCAATATCATTGTTATGCCTCGAAGTTGGATTGCCCAGTTTTGGTATTGTTTCCCTCACTTGTTGAATGCAAGTTATCCTCCACATACCAAAGAACTTAGATCTGAGCACTGCCTTCTCAGACTGTAGACTCTGACAAATGATTCCCACTCCATTTTGGAGTGCTTGTGTTTTTTGATTTTTTTTTAAAGCTGGTCAGAAGGCTCACTGTCTGGTGTATGAAGAACATTTGACAAGTGACACAATCTTGCCCTCAAGAGTTCCAATTTTGCAATGCTCCAAACTCAATGTAGAATAAAACGGTTACAAAACTTTATGTAAATAAAATAGTGAACTGATCCCATGGACAAAGTACTGGCGACATATTAACAACTAAACAAATGAACAGAGTCAATGGCCAGGATTTTATCCGGGTGACAGGGGTCTCAGCCACCGGCTAAAGTGTTGGCTAGAACCCCGCATTGCTTCCTCTGGGGAAGGCCCGCCACATTATGTGCCAATTAGGCACTTAAATGGACAGCAGCAGGCCTTCCCCGGGATTGAGGACCCCAGTGATGGAAGTCCCGCCAGAGGCCAGCAGCTCTTTCACTGAGCAGTGCCACCACTGGTACTTGACTCTTCGGAGGCGCTGAACCCAGGCCACAGTTGAGTCAGGGTGGGAGGGGTTTCACAGGGGAGGGGAGTCGGCACAAGGAAGGGGGTGGGGGGGTGGGTTTCTCTCAACAGGCCCCCCACTTCCCGATACCGGGTCCCTCGATCAACCACTAAGTACCTTTTAATTGGGCATTAATTGCCCACTTAAGGGCCTCAATTGGCAGTGAGGCAGGAAGGCCATTCATGGGCCTTGCCGCCCCCGAACTTAATTTGGGTGAAGGCGGGAAGGTGGCGGGCCCTCCCAACACACCCCGCGCTTCTATCCCGCCTGATTATATGCTTTCCCTGCCTCTAAAGTCGCTGTGGGGGAGAGCATAAAATTCCTCCCAACAAAGCAGTTTTAAGAGAAAAACAGTAAAATTATATCAAAAGTCAAACAAAAACTTCTGACTTAAAAGTTAACCATTCACAAAGGCAGCTGCACAGCAGCCTACAAAAGAACTTAAATGAAATGAAGAGTAACCTATTGCCTTGATATTTGTACTTACTATTGCGGGACCATGTCCCTTTGATTTTTCGTATTGAAGAGTCATGCAAATCCATTGGTATGTGGATGAAAACTGATTGAGGAAGAATCCATATTCCTCTTTCAAATAATAGGCTATCCATTATCACAAAGAATTATCGAAAGAAAATTTAAGCACCACAAATCAAAACTGTTTCTACCAATTAAAGTTGCAATACTGCTCTTTCAGAGTCAGTTTGGAGTCAAGCCTTTTTGGACAGACAATTTTATTTGTAAATCAATTTAATCACTGATTAGCAAGAATTCAGACAATTGTTTTAGAGTCAAGATGCAGATTGTTAAAGGAAATTCCACAGCTATCAATTTTGTGAAATTAAAAATAAATGAAGCCAGTTTATACCTACATCATTCTCATATATACATATGAAATAATTAAATACAAAGTTTATTTTATTTTTTATTTAGAAATACAGCACTGAAACAGGCCCTTCGGCCCACCGAGTCTGTGCCGACCATCAACCACTCATTTATACTAATCCTACACTAATCCCATATTCCTACCACATCCCCACCTGTCCCTATATTCGCCTACCACCTACCAATACTAGGGGCAATTTATAATGGCCAATTTACCTACCAACCTGCAAGTCTTTGGTGGTGGGAGGAAACCGGAGTACCCGGCGAAAACCCACGCAGACACAGGGAGAACTTGCAAACTCCACACAGGCAGTACCCAGAATTGAACCCGGGTCGCTGGAGCTGTGAGGCTGCGGTGCTAACCACTGTTATCCAAAAGCAAAATACTGGCGATGCTGGAAATCTGAAATAAAGACAGAAAATGCTGGAAATACTCAGCAGGTCAGGCAGCATTTGTGGAGAGTGAAACAGAGTTAATATTTCAGGTCAACGAGCTTTTGTCAGAACTGATGAAAGGTCATCAACCAGAAATATTAGTTAACTCTGTCCCTCTCTCCACAGATCCTGCCTGAACTCACAAGTATTTTCAAATATAAAGTTATGTTCTGAATTACTAAAAACCGAAACAAGAATAATTGAATAACTATGTTGCATTCAAAAATATAACCTCATTTTACCTGGCAAACATCCATCCCAAAATTTCATTCAGAAAAACCTCCTCACTATAATGGCTGAAACTTGCAAGATGGGCTCCAAATGCTTGACAGAATTCTTCTGCTTCTTCCCAAGTTCTTTTCTTTAACACTTTCTCATGATGGAATACCTTTGAACATATAGTGTACATGAATAAAAATCACAGATTATTGCCACAAAAATCCACTTTAAAAAAAAAAGGTGGACATGCCACACATTTAATATTGCCACAAAGCTGTAACTGAAGAATTTGTGGCTTTCTTTCTTGGTTCTCAAGATCTGGATGATGCTGCCAAGGCCACATTTATTGCCTTTAAGAAAGTGGTACTTGGCCTTCTCCTGCATTGTGGCAGTTTTCCACATTTTCTTTTCATCCACTCCTCTATCTCTGCTCTTCTCATCTCCCTCCTTCTGTTTCATCTGCCCACATACCCTCCTCTTCCTCTTATTTTCCTCAACTACCTTTCCCAATCTTCCTCCCCCCATCTCTAGCGTTTGCTGAAGGCAGCATTCGTTAGTTCTCTCTATGATAACCTGAAGCACCAGCAATTTGATGACAAAATCATGGCAGAGAAACCTAGTATAAGTCATGATACAAATACAGCCAGGTTAAAATTTTATTTCTTAAATTATTGGCAATTTTAAGAACTTATTTATGAAATTATTTATGAAAACAAGTAATACAGTAAACCATTAAATTTACTGGAAGCTATGTCAACTCGCTACTAATCCAAAAGAAAATAATGCTCACTAGGCTGATAGGAGTAGGTGTGGAATACAATTTGATTTAATATATTAGCAGTTATATCATTTCATTATTTGTGTTGCATCAAGATCTGAATCAAAGGCTGGAATTTTACAGCCCCCAAAGGAGTGGGCTGGTGGTGACAGTTCCCGATCCCCTCCCACCCCACTGCAATTTTATATGGTGTGGCAGCGGCGAGATACGGCCCACCTGCCCCAGGGCAAACAAGGCCTTTAAGTGGCGAATTAACTGTCACTGAAGGGCATCCTCCTGCCGCCGTGGGTATTTTACCTTCAGCGGCCAGAGACCCAAGAACCCCACCTGGTAAGATCAGGCAGCCTTCTTGCGGGCTGGGGCCTCCTGATTGGGCACCCTGTGCCCCATGGAGGGCCGCCCCGAAGCCCCAACTGCCACCAATGCGCAACACTATCCCCTGCCCCCCCAAAATGACACCCCTTGCCTCATCGGGCCTGGTCGATTGTCCCGGCGAGGCCCCAAAAACCCACCTTAGTTCCGGGGCCATCCTTCCTCTTGCTTCCATCGGCTGGGTGTAGTCCCAGCAATGGACACCGCTCCCGGTGGCGCTGCTGGGACTAAGAGTTGCGGGTCTGCTGATTGGCCAGTAGCCCCATTAGGTGGGACCTCCTGCCTCAAGGAGGTGGAAGTCTCGACCAAGACCAATTAAGAGCCTGGGGAGCGAAAATTCCCATCCTGGTTCCCCAGGTGCCGTGGAGGCGGGCTCTCCACTGACTTTTCAGCCAGTGGGTGGGGCCTCCTGCCCAACATACTTTATGCTGAAATTTGGCCAGAATTGTATCAAGCTAAATCTTCTACTACTGACAACAGTGAAGATGTAAAACAAGAAGTGCAAAAAATCCCTTTTGTTTATCTTTTGCTAAGTTACTTTGAAAGTAAAAGGTTTTCACCTTGAAGCAGTTCAGAAGATCTGACCTTGATTCCCATCCAAAATGACATTTAGATCCAGCCTTCATGGTTTGATCAGGGAAGAATTCTGATTGTATAGCAGATGCAGCCTTTTGCTCACACAAAGACACCGCTTTGAAGGTTTTACAATCTTTAACTTCCCAAAGGATACCAGATTTTCCTCTTGCCAATGCAACACAACCACCCGCATGAGCTGAAAAGCAAAGACAGGAATCCACAGAAGATATTAAACAGCTTTCCATGTGTTATTTTTGTCGCCTACCTTAAAATACAAATAAAAGATACAAATCCCAAATTTTATCTTCCCTCTTAATACTAAAAAAATTAAATACATACAAATGAAACAAGGATAAAAGCTAATCAATAATCATGGTTAAAAGTAAATCATAAATTAATCATTTTTTCAGTAAACATATTGTTAGTCATCTACCTGGTTGATTTTTATTCCAATTTGTGAAGGAAACTGGTATATTCCTATTATTTGTTGTTAGCCAGCTATATTCATCGGTATGGTTTCTATCGTGAAGACCTATCCAGAAGTGCTTGTTTTCTGCTCTGCCAAAATTACTGATCAGGCTATTAATGAAGGCTTGTTCAAACCTATGGAAACAAGGTAAAACTACAAATTTAAATAGAGAAACAAACACACATTTTAAAAATAATTTCTCAGAGATTGATGCAACATCCTCGTACATTTATATTATCCTTACCTCCCATGCACTTCAAAATTTGGCTAATACTGACCTGTTCTTCACAGCTATTGCAGGCATAATAGCCTGATGTGATCTCAGGGTTTGTGTGTGCAATTCTTTCCTAATTTAGGACTAAATTAGGCACCAAGAATGTATGTACCGATGACATAAATTCCATAGTTATGCAACATTCTGAGATCAACCACCATTTCATGACAGTAAGCAACAATAACTAAGCAATCATTAGTTTGTTAACTCAGCCATAAACGTTAATGTCACAAATTAATGAAGTAATTAGGGTAGATCAAATTGGCATTACAGACATCTATGATGAACAGTAGAACTTGTACAGGGAATTTGATTTCTCATAATTTGGTCTTTTAGCTTACTAGAAGACTGTATTTTACACATTTTAAATATATTTGGTAATAAAAACTTTGTTTAAGCCAAAATTAAACATGGGAAGGAAACAGAAAGCTGTATACAACTATTCTTTAATAGAAATTAGGTCTTTGTACATCTTTCAAAATGGTGTAATGTAACAGATATTTTAGATAAACTATTTTCTTGTCTATGCAAAACGTTATGATATTCATATTGTTACAAGGTTTTATTTTTGTATTAAAAACTTAGAATTGTGTGTTTTTAAAAAAACTGAAAAAGGATGTTCAGTGGACATTTTAAGACACCTGCAAATTTTTTTGAAAGTAGTTCATAAAAAAAGCAGAACTTTATGGTTGCTTTGAAAGGAAGTTGAACTTGTACAAGGTCAGGAAAGCAAGCAATTTCAAGGAAACCACAGGGGTTTGACCTTCCTTTCTCAGAGCAACTTTGTTGAATGAAAAGGGAGACACTGGTCGGGATTTCACGTTGGGCGGTCGAGAGCTAGCCGCCGACTGAAAAGTCGGTGGCGTACCTACTTCTGCCTCACCTGGGGATCTGATCCGCATTTTACGGCCCCCAGGCTTGAATTGTTCTGAGGCAGGACTTCCACCTGCTTGAGGGAGGAAGTCCCGCCTCATTGAGCTGCCGGCCAATCAGTGGTGGCCATTGCTGGGACTGCAGCCCAGCTGAAGACATGGAGCTGGGAGTCCAGGTATGTTTTGGTGGCCTTGCTGGGGGTAATTAGTCGGGCCCCAGCGAGGCAAGAGTGGTCGGATGGGGTGGGCGTGTTGGGTGTTGGAGGTGGGTGGGGTAGCGGGGGAGGCCCTCCATGCGTAAAGTGGCAGCAGAGGCAGGATCGGGTCAGGAAGGCCTCCTGGAGCCTCCCACTCCATTTAACGCCACCCACCCCACCACCGTCCCACTCGTTGGAGTGGCGTTACATTCCGGCCACTGTGTATAGACATGTGACCATGTTCAGAAAAGTTTTTCACTTTGGACCCTTTAAAAAGCCAGTGCGTTGGACAAAGGGCAGGCATTTTTGAAATCTTTGCTTTGATCTGCCTGGAGCAAGACAGGAAGACCCAGAAAAAAGTGTTACCTCTCTCTGTAAAGAAATCCTACATCTCTTGAGAAGAAACCTGTATTTGAACGGTGGTAGATTCCTATTATCTCCTGTCTCTGAAGGTTCCTGCTGCCTCCTGTGTCCTAACAAATACTGAAATCTGAAGAATTCTTCTACTGATAGACTGCTGCTGACCCAAGCAGACCTGTTGCTACACCCCTGATGGAAGACCTATGTGACACCTGGTGCAGTTAACTTACCCATCACAGGCTGTTCATCAACCTCGCCTGGATAGACTTTAAGTGGCATCTGACTATTCGACTCTGGGACACCTCACCATACCAAAAACATCCTACTAGAACACGATAAACTCAATCATTTTATTTTTTTCTTTTTATTCCTAAGGAACAGCTGTAAACCAAAAATCCTTTTCCCTGGTTAACTGTTTTTTTTTATATATGTGTGTGTGTGTGTGTGCGCGCGCATGAGGGCTAAGGAAATAAGGAGTTTTCCCATATATATATATAGATTTATGTCAATAGTAGTTAAGACCTATTATTTCTTTTCTAATAAATAGTTATTGTTGTTGTTTAAAGAAACCTAGTTTGGTGTGCTTTATTCTGGGGGACAGATAAAATGTTTAATTTGGCTATTCTTCAGCAGGTGGGAAACTTTATTTGACATGCTATGACCTGTGGAGTAGTGGGACTGAATTAACAGTGCATTACTCCCACTTTGGTCGTAACAATATAACCGAAGGAACTGCGTGGGTTAAGCGGAAGGATCTACTGATAACCTGTGATTTATTAAAATGTCTCCGTATCCAGATTATTCCTCCACAATTCAAACATGCCAGTGTAGGTAGAAAATTAGATAAATAATAAAAGTCAAAAGGCACATCATAGAACACCTAGTTTAATGAGTGTAAAACAGATATTAATTTTGACCATATCTTTAACAAAAGAATTTACACTTAAAGGACACAGATGAATGAGTCCACAGAATCTTTGTAGAATTGCTGCTGAATATGCTCAACCAATGCAAAGCAACAATCAACAAAGGCAACAGGATGCTGAAATACATAGCCAAAAGAATAGAATGCAATTCAGAAGGGTAATAATCAAACTTTCTGGTGCTTTGGTTAGGCTGAAGCTTGGATACCATGTCCAGCTTGGCCACCAAGAAATAAGAAGCATTCTAGAGCAAAGAGCGACTATGCTGATCCCTAGTGGCAAAGGTCTGAGTTATGAGAAATGTGAACTTTTCAGTCTAGATAGCAAACATCTGAGGGGTGATTTTATATAATTGTTACAGGTACAGGAAAAGTTACTCTAGAATACTACTTTAAATTAAAATTACGGATGGAGTAGTGGAGGCAATACCCCAGGAACTATTTAAGAACCAAGTGGATGCTCCATTAAGATATCTCTAGATAGAACTAAGATGGACCAAATAGTCTTCCTTATCCTTAATTATCTTATGAAATAAAGGCTATAATTTAAGTGCACTGCCAGAATTACTGTAACTGAAATTCAGCATTGTGGCCTCTTATCTGTACTAATTCTGAATTTAAAGTAACTACAATTGCAGTAGAATGTTTTACATACTTTAGGAGTCAGGATAAAAAAAAATGACGACTCACTGGAGCCAACACGAAAATAAATCTTCAGGGTCCAGAATTTGCTGCAGCAGGGCATCTCATGATCTGTCGTGAGTTGGATATTTTCCTCATCCTTTAACTCCAATTATTTATGCACTGCAAAATGCTGGAAGTTGGAACTGACAACAGTGCAGTGAAGTCAATAGGGCATTTAAGACCTTGGTGAACGATGGGACCAACAGTCTATTTCCTTACTAATTAAGTTTAAGGATAGAGAAAGAAACAGTGCGAATAACAGTGTTTGTGCTGGGAGCAATGTGGGTTGAGTGGTTGAAGTAACTTATTTGATCTTGTTTTCTGGGGATCATTTAGGCCTGAAAGATCCCTGCTCGCATTCAACCTCCAAGAATGGATCCAAAACTTCTAGATGCTTTTCCTGTTCCAAGTGGAGACTGAACATCACTAGTCCTGACTATTCATTTTCCACATGTGCTTCTGCTGTGTTTGCTGATTACTTATCTCCTGACTATTTAATAAATCTGCTTGGCAGTTATAGTCTAAACCATGGTCTAATGAAATGTTTATTGCTGAAAATAGAGACATGTTGTCGAAGCTTTTCATCACACTCATCAGGACAATTAGTAGAATAACCAATGTAAGGGAAAACAACAACTTATACTGCATGGGAAGAGAGTGCTGATTGGTTGGCAAGTGAACTCTGATTGGTTGCGACGGTGCCATGGCAAATGCACCAGTTTACGATGACTGACAGTTAACTGCCAAGCTTTGTTGAAAATTTAAACCAGGCAGCTTGACTCTAATTGGTTAAGGCATTGCCTTGAGGAATGAACCAGCGAATGGCTGTCACTTCTCTGGTTCAGCTGAAATAGGCACAACGTTTGTACATATGAACATACGAATTAGGAGCAGGAGTAGGCCACTTGGCCCTTCAAGCCTGCTCCGCCATTCAATAAGTTCATGGCTGAACTGATTACTCCACATTTCCTACCCCCGATAACCTTTCACCCCTTGTTTATCAAGAATCTATCTACCTCTGCCTTGAAAACATTCAAAGGCTCTACTTTCACCGCCTTCTGAGGAAGAAAATTCCAAAAACTCACGACCCTCAGAGAAAAAAATTTCTCATCTCTGCCTTAAATGGGCAACCCCTTATTTTTAAACAGTGACCCTAGTTCTAGATCCTCCCACAAGGAGAAACATCCTTTCCACATCCAACCTGTCACGACCCCTCACAATCTTTTACGTTTCAATCAAGTTGCCTCTTACTCTTCTAAATTCTAGCGGTTACAAGCCTCGCCTGTCCAATCTTTCCTCATAATACTTCGCCCATTCCAGGCATTAGTCTCTTAAACCTTCTCTGTACTGCCTTCAACACATTTACATTCTTCACTAAATAAGGAGACCAATACTGTACATGGTACTCCAGATGAGGTCTCACCAATGCCCTGTATAGCTGAAGCATAACCTCCCTACCTTTGTATTCAATTCCCCTCATGATAAGCAATAACATTCTATTAGTTTTCCTAATTACGTGCTGTACTTGCATACTAACCTTTTGCGATTCATGCACTAGGACACCCAGATCCCTCTGCATCTCAGAGCTCTGCAATTTTTTCTCTCAGAGGGTCATGAGTCTTTGGAATTCTCTTCCTCAAAAGGCAGTGGAAGCAGAGTCTTTGAATATTTTTAAGGGAGAAGCAGATAGATTCTTGATAAGCAAGGGGATGGAAGGTTATCGGGGGAAGGTGGAAATGTGGAGTAATCAGTTCAGCCATGAACTTATTGAATGGCGGAGCAGGCTCGACGTGCCAAGTGGCCTACTCCTGCTCCTAATTCGTATGTTCATATGGCAAATACTTATGTTCGTATTTGTCCATTCACTTAACCTATCTATATCCCTTTGTAGCCCCCTTATATTCTCTTCATAAGTTACTTTCCTACTTATCATTGTGTCATCAGCAAATTTAGCAACCATACCTTCAGTCACTTCGTCCAAGTCATTTATATAAATTGTAAAAAGTTGAGGTCCCAGCACAGATCCTTGTGGCACATCACTCATTACATCTTGCCAAGCAGAAAATGACCCATTTATGCCTACTCTGTTTCCTGTTCACTAGCCAATCTTCTATCCATGTTACCCCCTACACCATGAGATTTTATTTTCTGCAATAACCTTTGACTTGGCACCTCATCAAATGCTTTTTGTAAATCCAAGTACAATACATTCACCGGTTCCCCTTTATCCACAGCACATGTAACTCCCTCAAAGAACTCCAATAAATTGGTGAAACATGATTTCCCTTTCACAAAACCATGTTGATTCTACTTGATTACCTTCAATTTATCTAAATGCCCTGCTATACCATCTTTAATAATAGCTTCTAACATTTTCCCAAGACAGATGTTAAGCTAACTGGCCTGTAGTTTCCTGCTTTCTGTCTCCCTCCATTTTTGAATAAAGGAGTTACATTTGCTATTTTCCAATGTAACAGAACCTTCCCCGAATCTAGGGAATTTTGGAACATTAGAACTAATGCATCAACTATCTCACTAGCCACGCTTTTTAACACCCTAGGATGAAGTCCATCAGGACCCAGGGACTTGTCAGCCCACAGCTCCAACAATTTGTTCAGTATCACTTCCCTGGTGACTGTAATTTTCTTGAGTTCCTCCCTCCCTTTCATTTCCTGACTTACAGCTAATACTGGGATGTTACTTGTAACCTAAATAGTAAAGACCAATGCAAAATATCTGTTCAATTCATCTGCCATCTCCTTATTTTCCCTTATTAATTCCCCAGACTCACTTTCTGTAGGACCAACGCTCACTTTGTTAACTCTTAGTTTTTAAATATCTACAGAAACTCTGACTATCTGTCTTTATATTTCTAGCTAGCTTTTTCTCATACTCTAATTTTACTTTCCTCATCAATCTACGTCATTCTTTGCGGTTTTTATATTCTGTCCAATTTTCTGACTTGCCTTCCATCTTTGCGCAATTATAGGCTTTTTCTTTAAGTTTGATACTATCTTTAACTGTTTTAGTTAACCTGTCCCTGACCGCTGACCAAATCAGATGACCCTATCCTAAGGGCTGTGACCGCCTCCTGGTACAAAATGCCCAGGTAACTTTCCCTCTCCCTGATGTATCGCAGTGTCTGCAGCTCGGACTCCAGTTCAACGACTCTGAGCCGAAGCTCTTCGAGCCGCAAACACTTACTGCAGACGTGTTTGCCCTGGATCACACTGGCATCCAGGAGCTCCCACATGCTGCAGCCGTGACACATCACCTGCCCTGCCATCCTTAATGGGTTTTAATTAACTACTTAATTATTTATTTTATTTTCCTTTTTTAATACATTTTATGAAGCTTACCACTCGGTCATTTACTATTTTAAATGATAGGATTAGAATGGTCCTTAATCACTTACCAGATACAGACCAAACAGGTAGCTTCTTCCCAAACCAATCACCTACCTGCTTGCTTGTGATGTTTGATGCTATGTTTGATTTAAATTAAATTAAAAGCTTACCTGTATACTTACCCTGGCGCCTCTCTGTTTCCCTGCTCTCACTGTTGATTGTGACATCACTCTGATGTCACTTTTTGATTTTCCCCTGCTCCTCCCACCGTGCTCCTCTCTCTCTCTGCCTCCAGTCTCTGACTCTGGACTTTTGGCGCGCTTTTTAAACCTCTGCTCCTGCCGTGCCCCTCTCTCTCGCTCCGTCTGCAAAGATGTTTGTTCTACCAGTTTCTGAAATTAATGAATACCATGCGAGGGCATAACCCATAAACTGAAATATAGTAGTGAGGCTTTTCTATTTCCTCTCTAGGCAATCTGCAAATCTTGGGGGAGAAATTGGGCTGTGCAGCACCTATTATTTTAGGTGCTAACAGCCTCCTAATGCTCAAAAATGAGATGAGATGCACATGCATACTTCTGATGCATGTCATTTTGGTCAAGGTGTATGCATGCATGCACCTGATGATCGCCAGCAGCTGGAAGGGCAGGCAAATTATGATGTCAATCAGTGTTGGTCAGTATTGCCATTTTTGAACTCCATGCTCCCAGCCTACACTGTCTCAACCTCAAACAGCTGAACACACATTAAATGAGGGACAGCCCCCCAGTGCTATTAAAAGGGATCATGATCATTTCTTCTGGCTGCTGGTGCAATAGGACACATTTTTCAAGTGCTCCTATACTTGGCTAAAGTTTGAATAGTCTACAGGGAGTGGAATAGCTGGTTCTGAAGTGCTTTTTTGTTGATTTGATAAATTATTTCAGTACAAGCTGCTTCCAGACATGGGTGGCCTGTTAGGACTTCCTCTGGGAATTGAGCATAACTGGGAGAATGAAGAAAGGCCACACAGAGCAGAACCAACTGCTGGAAGGAGGAGGAGGGCTCTCAGTAAGAGGCCATATCTGCTAAGGGTCTTTGGGGAGCAATTCTCTTACCTCAACTTCAGCAAGAACCAATGCTCAAGACACCTCCGTTTCACAAGAGCTTGTGACTGAAATCTGCCAACTGCACCCAGGGGGGAGGGGGGGGGGTGGTGTGGGGAGGAGGGGGGGCTGAAAAGGGAGGATTGCATTCTTCCATTTCCCATTGTACTAAAGGAGGCTATAATTTAGACAGCTTCTTTCTGCCCATGTTCTATGTGATCAAATAATTCATGAGTGATGCCAGTAACCTCAACCACACCTCCCCATTCACAGTCCCACACTCCTTACATTTTCTATATAATTTACCATTTTCTTTCCAACACAAAATAAAAAAATGTGCACATACTAATCAAACTGTATAAATTCAAATTGTAAGAATGCATACAAAAATAAACTAATCATCCTTGTGCATTCCCTTAGTGCCTGTTTTCTGTGTGCCTTTGCCTATCCTAATGCTCCTATGAAGTATTTCTCCTTTGGACATAGCAAAGTGGTGGAAGGCTGCTGATTTTTAAAAATTCTTTCATGATATGAGAGTGTCGCTGGCAAGGCCAGCATTTACTGTCATCTGGTGTAGGTACACCCACTGTGTTGTTAGGAAGTGAGTTTCAGGTTTTTGACCCAGCGACAGCAAAAGAACTGCGATGTAGTTCCAAATCAGGATGGTATGTGGCTTGGAGGGGAACTTCTATCTGCTGTCCTTGTCCTTCTAGGTGGGAGAGATTGTGGATTTGGAAGGTGCTGTTGAAAGAGGCTTCAATTCAGGAGACTGCAAGATGGCCTTCAAGGGTGACCTAAAGGCCTGGCTTCAGACAGAACCATCTTGACCTGGTGTGCAGCAGTCTGGGTTGGCTGGCTGACAGACAACAGCAAGGACACTGGTGGAATGACATGGATGGGGAAGTACAAATGTGGTCATTCTGAGACAGAACAGCAGTTTTGTGCTCCATGAAGCCATTGCCACTCTTGCAGGGTAGTAACTCAGCTATCCCATCGATCTGCTGGAGACAAACTTGATGGACTGCTGTGATGCCCAGAAAACCCCTCTGAATAGTGGTATCCTGCATTATGATGGCAGCAATCGGAACTTCCACTCCAGCACTCAAACCTTTGATGGAAGCTGTGGCATTGGCCATCAGATGCTGAATCATGTTGGGTTCCATAGCTGTGCTGTGGAAATGACCGCCCTTTCCATGTTGGGATGGATGGGCTTCAAGCTCTATGCCAAGTTGGTGCTGAACTCGTTCATGCTCTGTGACATTCACTGCAGGCTTTCTGCCAGGCTTCCCAATGCACAAAACATTGTTATGAACACCCACCAGCCTTCTTCTCCAGCCTGGTTCATCGAAATCCTCATCTGACTCCTGTGCAGCAGAACTAGTGTGTGACCTTGCCCTCCAGCCAGCTGACAATTGGGTTATGCTTTCCCCCATCCTGGCTCCCGCATACGTACCCGGTGTCTCAACACCTGCCGATCCTTCCTCTGTCCTATCCACTAAAATACAACTAGCATCAGTTTCTGAGCTGCTAGCTGTGAGTGCAAGATTGAGTGATGGTTTCTCTTTATCTTCACAGTCGTCTTCTGCCTCCACTATCTGTGAAGGTTCCAGTTCTGGGGTATTTGAAATGACAAAAGGTTACAAGGGTTGCAGTGAGGGAAAGAAGAAAGTAAGAAGTGTGCACTTACACCATCTGCAGCTCATGAGTCAGAAGTGATTGTAGGATGAGGGAGAAGTGGGATGAGAGAAGGAGAATTAAGTATGTATAATGCTTAATGTATAATTGATCCCTGCAGCCCCACCAGTGACCACATCTCAGTGATGCTCCTTTCCACGATGGCTGACACAGTCTCCTCCACAGGGATCAAAACATGCAGGCAGACTTCTCCTTTAGCTCTTTTCTGCTGTCGGCTGTTATGCACCACCTTCTCCTGCAGCAAAGAGGGAAATGTGTCAGTGAGTGTCCTGGAATATGTTTGGGTGATGTGACCACCCTGATTGAATAGCTGCCAGCGTGTGCTAAGGGTGACATAAAAGAGAATGAATTTTAGGTTGAGGTGGGTGATGGGCATGTAAAGAATTGTGCAGTGAATGAGACTGTTGGTGCAGTTCGTAAGATATGGCATTTAAGGATGAACTCCCTCACCTCGATACTCCTGTCAGACCATTAAACTTCTTCCCACACTGCATCCAAGTTCTTGCAGCAACACTCTGAGCATTGACCTCTGCCGATACTTGTTCCCACTGTTTAAGCATGGCTGCATGCAGCAATCATTTAAAATAGCAGGCAACTCCAATTTAATGGGACTGCAATGAACAGGCGCTGGTTAATCACGTGGCGTGACCTCCACACCTGTTTTCAGGGGTTAGCCAATAGAACTTAGAACAAAGAACAGTACAGCACAGGAACAGGCCATTCGGCCGTCCAAGCCTGCGCCGATCTTGATGCCTGCCGAAACTAACACCTTCTGCACTTCCGGGGCCCATATCCCTCTATTCCCTTCCTATTCATATATTTGTCAAGATGTCTCTTAAACGTCGCTATCGTATCTGCTTCCACCACCTCCCCTGGCAGCAAGTTCCAGGCGCTCACCACCCTCTGTGTAAAGAACTTGCCTCGCACATCCCCTCTAAACTTTGCCCCTCGCACCTTAAACCTATGTCCCCTAGTAACTGACTCTTCCACCCTGGGAAAAAAGCTTCTGACTATCCACTCTGTCCATGCCGCTCATAACTTTGTAAATCTCTATCATGTCGCCCCTCCACCTCCGTCGTTCCAGTGAAAACAATCCGAGATTTTCCAACCTCTCCTCATAGCTAATGCCCTCCAGACCAGGCAACATCCTGGTAAACCTCCTCTGTACCCGCGCCAAAGCCTCCACATCCTTCTGGTAGTGTGGCTACTGCAAGAAACTGTAGGTGGAATTTTGGGCTGGCGGCAGGGGGCTTGATGTCGGGGGAAACTGATGCCGAGATCGCTGCATCAGCTCTTGTATGGAGAGTCCACCGAATTTTGGGCCAATCAGGCACTTAACTGAACAGCGATGGGCCTTCCATACAATTTAGGACCCTGCTGCTGGAAGACCTGGCCAAATCAGAGGCCGGAAGCTTCTGTAGCTGCAGCCACCAGACACCAAGTAGTGGCGCTAGAACCAGGCACAAGGTAGGTTAGGGCAGGAGAGGTCGTCGGCAGCAAGGGCCCAGCCCCTCCCGACGCCAGGTCCCTCGCTCAGACACTGTGCCTTTGAATGAGGGACCCCCACCCTCCCCACCCCTGCTGGCAGCTGGGAAGCAGCCCGGACAGTTTCTCATGTCTTGCTTCCCGTGAGGCAACAGGGCCGCCTGCCACACAGGTAATCACGGCTGCGGCAGGAAGAGGCCCTTAATTGGAGTTAAATACCCAGTTAAGGGCCTCAATTGGTGGTAGGGCAGAAAGGCAGTTCACAATTTCAGTGGAGGCGGGATGGTGGCGGGTCCTCCCCCTGCAACCATCCTACCTGATTTTATGCTCTCCCCACCTCCAAACCTGCCGCGGGGGAGTATTGCCAGGCAAACCCTCCCACCTGCCAACTTAAAATTGCAAGCCCCTGACTGGAAAGACATTTGCATAGTAACTAGTAGTGTTGGAACAAAGGGACCAGTCCCTGCCCCAATACACAGAAGAGTCCTGGCCAAACCAGTCGGTCACGTGAACACCTGCTGGCCAACTAGGGGAGTTTTAAATTGGAAAAACAGAATTTGAACTTCCAACAGAGGATTTGAACTCAGAAAGGCACAGAACCTCCTCTCTCGTCCTGCCTGCCTCCATCTCTTTCCCACGGAACTGAATCTTGTGAAAACACATGAACCTCCAAGAGGGAAAGGGCTCCTATGTGAACAAGGTTAAGATAAACACTGGGCCCCAATGAACAGCAAGACTACCTACAATCAAGTGAGCTCAAAGCACAGTAAACAAGAAACTCTTCTGATATTGCCTCAAACCCTCCTCTCCTCCTTTTTGTCCCTATTTGCATGTGTGTATCGCATGTGTGCGCTAGCGTGGGCTCGTCGTATATCCGTAGGCATGAACCGTATTAGAGTTTAAGTAAGTTTAATAAATTTCATTTTTCTCTTTTAAACCGAAGAAAGCCTGTTTATGCTAATTTCTCTGCCTTATAATTGGAAAGCTGTGAACAAGGATTCACAAAGGGGAAGCTCAAAACAGTGTGGTTAAGATAAAACCCTATTACAATCAGACCAGATGAAGACAGTAACAGATCACCAGACACCTTTCTCACCTGGTCGTAACAGTATAAAATTCCACCTTGTATTTCTAAGTTACTGTAGGAGATGTAATTTTATACAAATATTATGATGACACTGGTAATCACTTTATTCAGCTTTTATCAAGTTTTTGAAAGTGTGAAAGATAATTTCTTTATTGGACAAACAGATGTAGTTTTCATTTGATAAGGCAGTGACTGCTGCTGTAGTCAGTGAGCAAAATCAAGCGAGCAAGCAAGAGGAAGGAGGAATAAAATGGCTCAACAGGAGGCAGCGGCAGGTGGAGGTGCAAATTTTTGAAATGCAACCCTATTGAATGAGATTCCACACACAACTTATAAGATTTACCTGCTTTCTTACAAAGCGGGACCTCAGCTAAAAAAAAAAGCTTGGAACCTCTGCTCTGGATAAAAAGGATTCTGGCAAGGAGAAGGGATCCAACGACACACCTCTTCAGAATTTGAATAATATTCCCCTGCTAATCAAGGACCAGCAGGGAGTTGTGAGAGGGATATGGAAGGGATGTAAATTCTGATCTCATGCACAAAGTTAGATTGTTGAGATTTAAAAGAACTGAACTGATTCTGTTCATCCATCAGCAATGACTGGTCTAAGAATCAATTTTTTTTTTTACCTGTTTTCAATGGTAACAAGTGAACAATAATATCTTTTAGAAACTTCTTCATAGGTTTCTAGGTGATTGTCAATCTTATAGCAGGATTCTTCATATCTTTTCCAGTCCTGAAAAATGAAAGATCCCCTTAGTTCCACAATATAAGCCTATGGGAAAGATTTTCTCCAGTTGTCCATGTCAGGAGATAGAAGGCGGCAACTGGGAGTAGGGAATGGGGAAGGCAATCAAGAGAGAGAGCTGATTAGGTGTGTATGGGGGGTGCAGGGGTGCTGCTGGGGTAGCTATGGACTTGGAAATTGTTCTGGAGTCAGCAGGAGCAGAAGAATTTTTTCCTCTTCCCAAAGAAGCAATTTTTAAAAAATTACTCGTTGGTGGCCACAGGTGCTGTTGAAGAATCATCTTAAGGGTAGGCTTGATACATGCCTGCTCATCATTGATAAATTTTCAATTAACTGGCCATTAACTGGCAATTAGGCCCCTAATTTACATATTCTTGCAGCCTAACGCCCATTCGAGGCATCTGTTCAGTCTACCTAAAACGTGGACCTCATGTATCTTGCACTGGGACCAAATCATGTGCAGATTGGGTGCAGAGGGCCCCACTGCTAAATTGGTAGACTTTGCGCCAGCTTAACCCCTGAAAAATGGGTGCAACGCATATCAATTTCTACTCTATCATCTGCCTCTGTTGGATGGAAATTAAGCCTTTCCTTTCAAGTAGGATCATAGATTGATTATCTAGAAACAATACATTTATGAGTAGATGAAAATATTACTGCTATTTTGTTCCATAAAAGGCAATTACTATTGTTGCATCAATCAAGAGTTAACTGGACATTGCTGAAGCTATGAGAATTACAAAGCACATTTGTTAACCCATAGGCTTTGCAGATTTAAGGAGGTGCGATAAAATGTGCAAAGGAACGTCTTAATTTGCTAGAAGCCACCCTCCCATTATTTATTCCTCTTCAAATAAGGAAGGCACAATTGACTGCTATCAGGACTCCTGGGGAAGTGGGAACTCATCTTCATTATTCTGTGCTGGTGATTGCAAACCAGCTGGACAGTAATACAATAATCCCTTACAACTCTTATAGAACACAATATGGTGATCAGGGGCACAATCAATGAACCCCAGCCCATTCCAGCCTCTGGGAAAGCCCCAGCTGACATACAGAAATGGGTTGCACCATTATGCTGCAGTGCTGCTCAGTGGGGAAATTTATAACATTACTGACCCAACTGAATAATGCATCTTTAATACATCTGTGAACTGCACTGGTAGTGCAAATTGGTAATGCCAACAGCCACCGCCAGTACACACAGAAGATGGATGAGCATGTCTGCATGTCTTGCCAAAGAAGACGGGACTGCTCCATCACAGCCTCCCTTCTAACCTTTAGCCTCTTTTAGCACATCTCTATCATCTCAAGTAGCTGTGTCTGGGGCAGTAGATCCCCGAGGTTGTAGCCTGTGGGACTTGATAGTACACCATTTAACATCTGATATAGTGGATACAACTTTCCTGCTCTTGTGGGTTCTCCTCTGCCAACAACAATGACAATTGCTGAATTACCATTAGCTGATGACAATAACTGAATCCAATACCTATAGTATACAGAAAAAAGTTTCAGTTCAAATGTAACTACTCACCTGTCAGAAATTTGTTAAAACTGTCAAAAAGACTAATTTGTGGTTCGCAACACTGCACATAAGCCATGGAACATGATGCACTTTCCTCTTAACTATATATTGGCCCAGATTTTGTTGAGCGGCAGAGGAATAGCTTTTGCCGTTAATGTCACGTACAATTGCCCTACAGACTTTTAGCCAGCTTGTCAGTGGAAACTTCCTCTCTTCCAGCATATTTGAATTCTGCACTCTCTACAGGGGTTCTGTGGTGTCTATGAGCAGAACAAGCAGCGGTGAAGCTATTCAACCGATCAGGTTGAAGAGTCCTCATTGCCACACACAGACAGCAAAGCAGGTAGTAAAACAACAAGAAATATAAATTACATTTAAGACATTTTACAGGAAGCTAAATAAAGTTTCGTTCATACACATGGGATTAAATACATAGGGGAGCAAAACAGAAAAACTATTAACTTAAAAAAAAATCTTGAACATAAATTTTGTTCTGAGTGAATGATGCGCTACACTTGTTAAATTAGATTTTCAGGGCCAGAGAGGTTGTTCAGCCGTAATTATCACTTACTAAATAGTTAAAAACTCAGTTGTTCCTGATTGAGCAAGCCTTAACTTTTTCTGCCATTTTAAGAGCAAGAACAGTGGATAATTAGCCCAAGTTCACGCCATGACAGATTCTATTGGTGAAAACTGCAATAGTGCAGTCTGTGGAGGAGCAGGGTATCAAAAGACAGCATTTTCTGCATTTAACTGCAATTGTGTTAAAGCCTCACCATTATTAATTCAGCAAAATCTGGGCCATTATGCCAGTGATAATAACCTTACTCTTATGCTTTCAATGCTGCAGCACATGGAAGCCACTTCTAATGAACAGTAATTTGATGGTATATCAAAAACAGGTGGGAACCATACAGTAAATCAAACTCTTGATAGTACTGCTCTGTTACCCTCTAACAGTGCCATCTAACACCAATAAAAATTTCCACACAATAAAAATTTCCACACAATATAGTGGTTAAAATATTCATAAAACTTATTCAGTATTCCCAGAAATAGATAGCTCACCTCAGGACAGCCTTTATCTTTTCCAGGTTGTCCTTGTTCTACTTTTCCTGGCTTCTTACAGATGCTCCATATAGTTTCCTCACAGTCTTTAACTTTCCACTGGCCATCCTGTTCATTAAAATTTAAAAACTCAATTCAAAGACATAATGCAAATAACAAAATAACTGTAATCAAACACTTCTGCAGCACAGCGCTTTTCTGAACTACTTGTCTATTTGCAAACATGTAGCCGTGTAAATCTCACCAGGTGGCTTGTTTGTTCTGGACCAAGAATGACTTAAATAGTTTTATACATGCAATTATCCCATTGACTAAAACATATTAAATGGATATTGCAGATAAAAATTTACTACTGCATGCAAAGTATAGACAAATTTAACAGTTTGGTAAGCAACGTTAAAACGCTATATAAATCCAAGTTGTAGTTGTATCATCAGATAGGCTATGCCATATTATGATAGAGGAAAGTAAAGTTTTTTTTTTACAGCACATAGCAAAGAAGCAATGCTACCTGGGTCTGTTAAATATACAAGAATCTGGATACACAGTTTTGATAACTAAGCAGCACAGCAACAAATGCAAAGCAACTGTTTCTGACAAATAACACCAGTCTTCCATTGAACACTGTGAAATGTTCTTGTTCCAAATACTTAGATACATGACAATCAGATAAATTACAAACTCTTCCTTATAGTAATAAGCTTAGAAGATTGGATGGCAAAAAATAACATGCTACTTGCAAATGTACAGCTCAGGGATAAGTACAAGAACAGGTCATTCCAGACAAATTAAAATTTACCTAAAAAGATATCAAACATTGAACTAGAAAAAAAAATTATTCAGCCCACTAACCCACTTTTTCCTCAGAAAATTTACAATCTATCCCACCACTTGGTTTACCCTAGTTACTTAATCTCACGAAAGAAAGTTCTACATGAATACTCCTTCATCTCCAAAGGCAATCAACAGATCCCACATCACCCCAACGCTTTTGCTTCCAGATGAGACCTGGCTGGTGGGTGTGGAGACTTGCAAAAGTTTTGATAAGGCTAACAGGAATCTTAGAACAAAAAGAATGTGACTACACTAAAACCTGTTGGTGCTTTTATATTGGTAGCAGATCATGAAATAGAGCAGAACAGCGTGTTAATCATAACTAGTCTATTTCTGTGAAAGTTGTAAATAAGAAATTAGACTTTTCAAAACAGTCGATATTACAGAGACAACAGCGAATCTATTCACCTGACTTGTTTTGTAATATATCTGTTCTAGTTATAACAACTTTAATCCATTCTTACATTTCAGTTAAGTAGATACTTTTTTAATATAAAAATTATCTCCATTTCTGAACATTTATAGCAACATTTCTGATTTAAATTTTAAAAAAGCTGTAAAGGGTTTTAGAATATTTGAGATTTCTGAATATCTGAATCACAAACAGTATTAGGAAGATTAACTGAAATGGTATTATTTCTAAAGCAGCACTCACTTGGTTTGTGGCTAGACAGTAAAACAACAGTTCAAGAAGGCTCTGAAATATTAGTAAATATATTTACAATCTTCTGTGATGACACACAGTGTTCTGTGGTGTTATATGGAACATTTGGTTCATTCTTATGCCAGTAAGTGAACATCACAGGAGATCCTTCTGACCATGCAAACACAGCTGGTGTCCTGTTGCTGGCAAGTCCAATCCAAACTTCTGGTACAGTTTCTGGCAGAAAGGTTATATATATTTAGTTAGATCAGAGAGCATGAGATCATTTTCTCAATATTTAACTGGTAGTTCTTTCTTCTCTCTCTATTTCCATATTCATGGAAACCATTAGGTCAAAATGATGAATAGATTTACTATCCAGTTAGTTTACGCAATACATGTCTAGGAGATTTGTGTAGGAAGATAGTTCAGAAAAAAAATATGTAGAACGGTCTAAAAGCTTGTCAATTTAATCTGTACACCAAAACCTTTACTGCTAGGGACCATGTTAACACAAACCACTTAGCAGTTACAAAAATGTTCAGAGCAATTAATACAAGTTTGGGCGGCACAGTGGCGCAGTTGTTCGCACCGCAGCCTCACAGCTCCAGGGACCCGGGTTCGATTCTGGGTACTGCCTGTGAGGAGTTTGCAAGTTCTCCCTGTGACCACGTGGGTTTTCGCCGGGTGCTCCGGTTTCCTCCCACAGCCAATGACTTGCAGGTTGATAGGTAAATTGACCATTGTAAATTGCCCCTAGTGTAGGTAGGTGGTAGGGAATATGGGATTACTGCAGGGTTAGTATAAATGGGTGGTTGTTGGTTGGCACAGACTCGGTGGGCCGAAGGGCCTGTTTCAGTGCTGTATCTCTAAATAAATAAATAAATAAAGTTAATATACAAAAAAAAAGTCAATGAACTCATATCAATTCAGGTGTACTCTACCTGATTTGCACACAGGCATGTTAGAATTGGCTGCAAGTGCCTATGTATTGGAGAGCTCACAAACTCAAATATTCTGCAAAAATATTGCAGAAGAGAAAATGTGGAAAATTACAACAATTTTAGCCTATAACATCAATGGGTTTCAGAGAATCATTCTTTTTGTAGCAAAGCCAGCTAACTATCTGCAGAACAATTGCTATATAGATAGATCTGGAGGCATCCTGCTGTATAACTCCCAAAAGGTCTGGTGTATTGTCTGCTGCATGTTGCACAGCTTTGCAATCCAGTGGGCCAACCCACCAACCCATCGAGCCAGTTGCAGAAGACGACATGCAGGCTGAGGAGCATGCGTAATAAAAAGACACACCGGATAAGGAAGTGCAAGGCCTATCCATCCTGCAAGCTTATGTTATCAAATACTCATCAAACACTACACAATAAGAATTTAAAGAAACAATGTAATTTATAGTGATCTTTCCCCTGCCATTAACTACTTTTCACCCTGCTGCAACAATCTAGTTCCCATCTTAAGTGCTCTTTTCTCTACACCTATGAGGTGCTTTGAGTGGCTTCAGCTTGTAATGTAGATGGCTGCTCGGCATCCAATGAAGGAATTTCAGATGATTGTGGTCAGTGATCTCAAAAAGCTGCGGCCCGAGTAGGCTCAGCTGTCACTGGATGAGGGAGTTGCAGGGAAACAGGCATGCCATCATCCTGAAGGAGAACAAAATACACCTCCTATCTTGCCACTGCTATTCATAGAGGGCATCACCTCAGCTTTCCTACTAATCTGTGAGAGCGCAGATTTAGGAGAAGTTTGATATCTTGGAAGCCCCTATCAATGCTTTCATTCAAGCTTCTATTTACAAAACCCAAGATCCCATATTCTTTGCTAATTATACTCTCAACATGTGCTGTCACATTTAAAGATTTCTGCACATGAACCCCACCCCCCCCCCAGATCCCTCTGTCCCTGGATACACTTTAGAACTGTACCATTTAGTCTATTATTGCCTCTCCCTATCCCTTTTGCCAAAATGTATCACCTCATATTTCTCTATTAAATTCCACCTGCCACTTGTCTGCCCATTCTGCTGGCCTATTTATATCCTGCTGCAGTCGAATTGCATCATCCTCACTGTCTGCCACACCTCCAACTTTCGTATCATTGGCATATTTTGAAATTTTGCTCTGTACTCCAATATCCAAGTTATTTATGTATATATAAAAAAGCAGTGGTCCTAGCACTGAACCTTGGGGACACCACTGTCTACCATCCTCCAGTCTGAAAAACAACCATTTACCACGACTTGCTGCTTTCTGTCCTTAAGCCAATTTTTTTATCCAAGCTGACAGTGACCCTCCTACTCCATTAGCCTCAATTTTGGTAAACAGCCTTTTATGTGGTACTTTGTCAAAGGCTTACTTAAAATCCATATAAATAATATCCATTGCTTTCCCTTCATCAATCTTCTGTTATTTCATCAAAAAAAATCAGTTAGATTAGTCAAGCACAATCTGCCTCTTACAAACCCATGCTGGCTCTCCCTAATTAACACAAATCTCTCCAAGTACCTGTTCATATTTTTCTCCCCCCCGATTATTGTTGCTAAAACCCTTGCCCCAACACCGATGTTAAACTGACTGCCTTGTAATTACTAGGAATGTCCTTACGCCCTTTCTTGAATAAGGGTGTCACATTTGTCACTCTCCAATCCTCTGGCACCTCCCTGTATCTAGGTGTTAGAAAAGTGCTTCCATTTTAATAGAATTTTTTTTTTTGAGGACTTGTGTTAAAACTGAAAAGATTCCATGGCATTTTTTTTTGACCAAGTTCACTGAAAGGAACTGCTGAGTGGTTCCAGCATTTCTTGTTTTTATTTCAGATTTCCAGCATCCGCAGTATTTTGCTTTTATTTCACTGAAAGGACACTTGAGATGTTGTTTGAAAACCACCTGTGCTGGAAATCACCTGTGATTTGGGCTCAGTAAACAAGAGAACCCTTGGTGACTTGGGGAAAATGGTTACAGAGAAGCCACATGTCAAGGTTTATGGAGGTCAGGAGGTCGACTCTCTGTTTGGGGTTTGGACATTGTTTTCATTTAGTTGGTGTGTGAACTGTTTGAAGACAGTTGGTGTTTTCCTACCAAGGAAAAAATAAACCACCCAGCACCTCCTTCTCTACCTCTTTGAAGAAATTGTGCAAAGAATCAGTGTGGGAGTGTGTGCTGGTGGAAAACCCTGATGCAGCATTTCTCCTAGAAAGCCTACTAGAATAATTCTCGACATCTCCAGAATGGACTGCTTCTGAAACGACATATCTCCATATATCCGGATGCCAGACCAAAATAGGGATCCTTGACTTTGATAGAGGAAGAGAGTACAAAGGCGAGAAAGTTATATTAAACCTATACAAAACACAGGTTAGGGCTCAGCTGATATATTGTGTCCAATTCTGGGCACCAATGTTCCCTCTAACCTGCACGGCCATGCAACAACCTGAAAGTTCCCACGCAGGCTATGCGCAGGTCGGCCCCTTTTAAGTTACCGCACTTGCGTGGCCACACAAAAGATTTAAAGGAGCTGCGCACTCTGGAAAAAAATTAGGGTACGCTGCTGAGTACCACGTTCTTTTTTTTCCATCAAGAATTAGCAAGTATTTGGCCAAAGTAATTTTTTTTGTCTTTTTTTGTAACAGACCTCTGCAGAGAGAATTTCTGCATTTTTTCGTCTGTTAGTGTAATTATTGATTTTAAAAAGGGAACTTTCATATTTCAATCTGTTAATGCTTTGCTTCACTATTGGTTAAGTCTTGTTTTATAATAAACTGATAATTTTGTTGTTTATTAAAGAAACCTGGTTGGTGTATCTTATTCTGGGATAAAGAGTAGAGTCTATGATTGGCTGTACCAGTAATTGGGTAAATATTTAAATATATGTTGTGACCTTTGGAGAAGTAGAACTAGAAAAGACAGTGCACTCCTCCCACCTCGGTCGTAACATAGGAAACATTGGAAGATTACGGCAAGCTCTTCTGCTGCCTCCATTCCCACTTTCTTTAACAAGCTAAGATGCAAGTCATCCAGACCAGGTGACTTATCCACTCTAAGCATAGCCAGCCTTTCCGGTACATCCTGCCCATCAATTTTCACCTCATCCATTACCTCTACCATCTCCACTTCAACCAATATTTTGTCAGCCTCCTCTTCCTTACTAAAACACTGATACAAAGTACTCATTAAAGTATCCTAGCCTTGCCCTGTGCCTCTAAGCATTTATCATCCTATTTGTCCCTACTCTACCTCTTCCTACCCAATTATTTACATGCCGGTAGAAGATTTTGGGTTCCCTTTTATGTTAACTGCCATTCTATTCTCATATTGTCTCTTTGCCAGTCATATTTTCCTCTTCACTTCCTCTCTCAACCTGGCCTGGTTCTCACTTGAAGAATTCACTCGACATGCATCAAACACTTTTTTTTGTTTCATCATAATCTCTATTTCCCTCATCATCCAAGGAGCCCAGGTTTTGGTTCCCTTACCTTTCACCCTTGTTGGAATGTACCTGGCCTGTACCTGAAACAAAATCTGTGTCCTCTGGTTACCAAACCTTCTGCCATTGGAAACAGTTTCTGCTTATTCATTCTTTGAAACTGGTTCATGATTTTGAACTCTGCCCTAAGGAAAACAACCGCAGCTTCTCCAATCACTCCACATGACTGAGGCCCCTCATCCCTGGCACCATTCTAGTAAATCTTGAAAGCCTTGACACCCTTCCTAAAACGTGATACCCAGCAACGTACCCTAATTTTTTTTCCAGAATGCACAGCTCCTTTAAATCTTTTGTGTGGCCGTGCAAGTGCGGTAACTTAAAAGCGGCTGACCTGTGCATAGCCTGTGCGGGAACTTTCAGGTTGTTGCACAGCCGTGCAGGTTAGAGGGAACATTGGTGCCCAGAACGGAACACAATACACCAGCTGAGCCCTAACCTGTATTTTGTAAAGGTTTAACATAACCTCCTCGCCTTTGTACTCTCTTTCTCTATTAAAGTCAAAGATTCCAGATGCTTTCTTATTGGCCTTCTCAACTTGTCTTGACACCAAAGATTTGGATACATACATCGTAGGACTCTGTACCAGCACCCCCTTTAAAATTGTTTATGTTATGTTGCCTCTCGTCATTTTTCCTACCAAATGTATCACTTCACATTTCTCTGCGTTAAATTTCAGCTGCCATATGTCTGCCCATTTCACCGGTCTATGCCCTCCTGAAGTCGGTTACTATCTTCCTCAATGTTTACTACATTGCTGAGTTTTGTATCTTTCTTTTTATTCGGTTCTGGGATGTGGGTATCACTGGCTTGGCCAATGTATGATTCCTTGAGTATGACTATGTCAGGCTGTTGCTTGACTAGTCTGTGAACTTTCTACAAACTTTGAAATGTTGTCCTGTATACCCATGTTCAGATCATTAATATATAATTATAGAGAGCAGCGGTCCTTATACCGACCCTTGGGGAACACTATATACTTCCCTCCAGTCTAAAAAAAAACTGTTCACCACTATTCCCTGCTTTCTGCCCTGTAACTAATTTTGTATCCATGCTGATATTGTGCCTTTAATCCCATGGACAGAAATGCAAGGAAAGAGCCAACTGTGTAACAGCCCTGACAACCAATTTTATGTGCAGCGCCTGTGGAACAGTCAGTCATTCTAGAAATGGCTTTTATAGCCACTCCAGGCGCTGCTCTACATACCATTGACCACCTCTAGGCGCTTACCCATTGTCTCTCGAGACAAGGAGTTCAAAGAAGAAGAATCCCATGGGCTATAATTTTGTTACCAAGTCTATTATGTGGTACTTTATCCAGCGCATTTTCAAAGTCCACATAGACAACATAAACCAGACTACTCTCATCAACCCTCTTTGTTATTTAATAAAAGAATTAAGTCACCAGACAATAAGTATGTACTCACCATTTTTAAATTGGTTCATGAGAACAGCCACATCTGCCAACGAGTGCATACTAATGAGTTCACTTCTATTTAGGTGACAGGACACCAGAGCATCCTTCCAGTTCAAATCTTCTTTACGCATTTTGTAGCAGAATCCATTGTGGGAAAGCCAGCCAGAGTCACAGTGTGTGGTCCTATATTGCCAGAATTCTGTCATTTAGGCCAATAGTAAAAGAAAAAAAAGACTTGCGTTTTTATAACACTCTTCACAATCACAGGAAGTCCCAAAGCACTTTATAGCCAATTAAGTACTTAGTAAAGTGTAATCACTATCGGAACCACGGCACACAGCAAGGCCCTATAAGCAGCAATGTGATAATGACCAGATTTTAGGTATTACTTGAAGGATAAATACTGGCTAGGATACAGGGACAATGTCTCTGTTCTTCAAAGTAGTGCCACGGAATCTTTTATGTGCACCTGAGGGAAGATGGAGCCTCTGTTTAACGTCTCATCCAAAAGATGGCACTTCCAATGGTGCAGCACTCCTTCAGGACTGTACTGAGTGCCAGCCTAGATAGTGTGGTCAAGTCTCTGAAGTGGGATTTAACCCACAACCTTCAGACTCAGAGGGGAGAGCACTACCACTGAGCCACAGTTGAGTAATGAATTGTTCATTAAACATTTTCTGTTCAGATTAAGTGGTAGAAACAAAAAGCACAGAACCTTCACCAATGAGAAATCCCATCATAAGTGGTCGATTAAAGCAGCAATTAGTGCACCCGTATAAGTAATTGATCATTAAGCTGCCAGATTGTTGTAAAATACTTACATACGTCTGCTGTCCCACTTAATATGGTTGCCTCTTATATGCCCTTAAGGCAACGAGGATTGGGAATAAGTATTGCTTTACCCGCATCCCAAGAACAAAGATTTTAAAAATAGCTAAACGTTGATTTTTTAAAAAAAAGTTGCATATTTAGCTTTCTTCATGACTCACAGGCTAACTGGACCATGCAGTTTCAACTTGAGCTGAAGAACCAGGAAGATCACAAGTTCAAATTCTGGTTGCACTGTATTAGCTGATCTCAGCCAGGGAGCAGTCAGGAAGCTACACTGCATCTCAGCATTCCAAAGTGAAGGGAAATAAAAATTTTACTCTTGCAGGCTTCATGTTCCTGGACTGCTGGTCAGCAATTCCTGCTGGAAGTGCATGCACAGAGTTATTGGGTGAGGGAAGGGTTAGTCCAGATTATGATGGCCTCTACAGCTTCAGAGCTAACTGATGTTCACTATCCAAATTTACACATTTGGATGAAGACAAGCCACCAGATCAAAATGTTGCAAAGCCCTATCATCCACGGAAAGGTTCTACGATAATGCTTTATCCAATCTAGTACATACAAGAAAGAAACAGAGCGAAGGAAAGTTGAGTAAAATCCTAACTTACCAAAGGGTTCCACTTTTCTTGTAGAGTTTATAATTTTTTTACAAATATAAGGCAGGGCTGTCTCACATACAGCGCTGCTCCAACGGTAATCTAATTTAGAACTCAGTACCCCACAATGGTACATTCCCAGTAATGAGCCCCGAGGCTGATCTGTAGAACATAAAATTGAAAGGTTTAAATTAGGAGTTTCTCTCCACAATGCTGCAATTGATATTTAAATATATTTCTAATGGTAATGACATTGTATTCATATTCAGATTTAAACCTTCTGAAAAGTACATGAAGAGAAAGGAATAGAATTTGTTTTGGTAGCTCACAGCAACCTAGGGGATCAACATTCTGTCTATAATTTGATTACCTAGAAATGGATTTTGAATGGGGGTTTTGGGGGGGGGGGGGGGGGGGTGGTATTATGATGTCTTCCCAACCCCCCAAATCTATGGCTGCAGTTGTGGAAAAATCCAGAGTATAAATCCAAAATCAAAGATATCAATTTGATTTTAAAAATCAAGTTAATTACAATGTCATGGAATAGCTGAACATTTTTCATGATAACATTAGCCAGAATAGTTTCCTATATACCTGTGTCCCAATTTACAAAGCTCAAAGGTTCTCCATCTGACCACTGCCACCCAGCAACTTCATCCAAATGATTGAGGCCTATCCATGCCAGAATTCCAACATTTTGCAAACGCTCTGTAACAAAAGTTTGCAGCAGTGTGAAATTTCACAACATAACTAGTTATTATAGTACTGGATTTAAGATTTATCCACAGTGCCACATTCTTAAATAGTATAAAGAAGCGCACATTAATAAAGCAAAAATATGTGACAGACTAAATGAACATTATATTGTGCCATGTTAATCAATTAGTATTTAAATAGTTGCTTGGTAGTACAGAACTTGAGTATTGATGAAGGAAGAGAATTGCTGTCGAAGCTTTTCGTCTTGCACTCATCAAGACAGATGCAAGAATGCCCAATTTCAAAGGAAGCAACAATTTATACTGCATGAGAAAAGGGTGACAATTTCTCCATGGCAACGCCTCAACAATGCGTCAGGGAACTATTGTCCCTCATGCTATTGTTCACTTCAAAAAAGGCGCAAAGCCTGGACATGCTTACGAAAACATATAGTCCAAAGTTAGATGTGATTCTGCGATTGGACAGCACTTGCTGAATAACTGAGTGTGCTAAGAATTACACTATTAAGATTAAGTTGAGTGGTGAGCAGCAAGAGACCACCTCATCTCACTGGTTTCTTTATACCCAGCTCCCTTCTGCCCTTCATTCCTGTCCATTTCTGTCAGAGTCTTTGTTTGCTTTCAAATTTCAACTTAGTAGAAAAGAATGAGGGAATAATTTGTCTCTGTCTCATAGGTGCAAGCAATTAGCATTTTTCTCATTCCAATCATCAGCAAACACTGGTGACAATTGGTCGGCTTCAAAATTCAACTTTTAAAAAAATGAATAATAGTATGAAAAAGATACTTGCTCTCACATAAAAGCTAGTATGGATGAGGATGGCCAAAATTACTTTCAAGGCTCCCCATGATGAGAATATTTCTGAGAAACTGGCATTTTCATTAATCCAAAAGTTATGCTGCTTTTGAGAGAAACAACATACTACATAGTGTAGCACAATGCAATATAATGACATGCTTACCCAGTATACCTACAGCCTTTGATATAGCATTAGCTAGATTTGCAATGTTCACACTACTGGACTAGTAATCCAGATGCCTAGACTAATGCTCTGGGGACATGGGTTCGAATCCCACCACAGCAGATGGTGAAATTGAATTCAATTAATAAATCTGCAATTAAAAGCTATTCTAATGAAACCATTGTCGATTGTTGTAAAAACCCATCTGGTTCACTAATGTTCTTTAGGGAAGGCAATCTGCCGTCCTGACCTGGTCTGGCCTACATGTGACTCCAGACCCACAGCAATGTGGTTGACTCTTAATTGCCCTCTGAAATGGCCTAGCAAGCCAATCAGTTGCATTAAACTGCTACAAAGTGTAAGAAAAGGAATGAAACCGGGAGGACCACCCGGCATCGATCTAGGCACTGGAAATGACAACAACAAACCCAGCCCTGTCTACCCTCCTCCTTACTAACATCTGGGGGCTTGTGCCAAAATTGGGAGAGCTGCCCCACAGATTAGTCAAGCAATAGCCTGACATTGTCACAATCATGGAATCATCCTTTACAGACAATGTCCCAGACACCATCACCATCCCTGGGTACGTCCTATCCCACCGGCAGGACACACCCACCAGAGGTGGCGCCACTGTGGTATACGATCGGGAGGGAGATGCCCTGGGAGTCCTCAACATTGACTCTGCGCTCCATGAAGTCTCATGGCATCAGGTCAAACAAGGTCAACGAAACCTCCTGCTGATTACCACCTATCAACACTCCCCACCCCGCCCGCCCCACTCCTGAGCTGCTGAATCAGTGAATCTGCATGTTGAGCAACAAATGGAAGAAGCACGGAGGGTGGCAAGGGCACAGACTGTATTTTGGGTGAGGGGGTTCAATATCCAAGTGTGGCTCGGTAGCACCACTACTGACCGAACCCTAAAGGACATAGCTGCTAGACTGGGTCTGCGGCAAGTGAGGGAACCAAGAAGGAAAAACCTACGTGACCTCGTCCTCACCAATCTACCTGTCGCAGATGCATCTGTCCATGACAGTATTGGTAGAAGTGACCACCGCATCGCCCTTGTCTGCACATTGAGGATATCCACCATCGTGTTGTGTGGCACTACCAATGTTCTAAAGGGGTTAGATTTCGAACAGATCCAGCAACTCAAAACCAGGCATGCATGAGGTGCTGTGGGCCATCAGCAGCAGAACTGTATTGAACCACAATCTGTAACCTCACGGCCTGGCATATTTCCCATTCTACCATTACCATCAAGCTGGGGGACCGATCCTGGTTCAAAAAAAAGAGTACTGCAGAGCGTGTCAGGAGCAGCACCAAGCATACCTATACATGAGGTGTCAGCCTGGTGAAGCTATAACACAGGACTACTTGCATGCTAAACAGCAGAAACAGTATGCAACAGGCAGGGCTAAGTGATCTCACAACCAACAGATCAGATCTAAGCTTTGCAGTCCTGCCACATCCAGTTGTGAATGGTGGTAGGCAATTAAAAAACTAACAGGTGGAGGAGGCTCCACAAATATCCCCATCCTCAACAATGGGGGAGTCCAGCACATCAGTGCAAAAGACAAGGTTGAAGCATTTGCAACAATCTTCAGCCAGAAGTGCTGAGTGGGTGATCCATTTTGGCCTCCTGCTGAAGTCCCCAGCATCATAGACACCAGTCTTCAGTCAATCCGATTCATTCCACGTGATACTATGAAACGGCTGAAGGCACTGGATACTGCAAAAGCTATGGGTTCCAACAACATTCTGGCAATAGCGCTGAAGACTTGTGCTCCAGAACTAACCGTGCCCCAAGCCAAGCTGTTCCAGTACAGCTACAACACTGGCATCTACCCAGCAATGGGGATAGTTGCCCAAGTATGTCCTGTACACAAAAAGCAGGACAAATCCAACCTGGCCAATTACCACCTGATCAGTATACTCTCAATCATCAGTAACGGGATGGAAGGGGTTGTCGACAGTGCTATTAAGTGGCACTTGCTCAGCAATAACCTGCTCACTGACGCTCAGTTTGGGTTCTGCCAGGGCCACTCAGCTCCTGACCTCATTACAGCCTTTGTCTAAACATGGACAAAAAAGCTGAACTCAAGAGGTGAGGGGAAAGTGACTGCCCTTGACATAAGTCAGCATTTCACCGAGTATGGCATCAAGGAGCCCTAGAAAAACTGTATTCAATGGGAATTAGGGAGAATCCTCTCCACTGGTTGGAGTCATACCTAGCACAAAGGAAGATGGTTGTGGTTGTTGGAGGTCAATCATCTTAGCTCCAGGACGTCACTGCAGAAGCTCCTCAGGGTAGTGTCCTCGACCCAAACATCCATCATCAATGACCTTCCTTCAATCGTAAGGTCAGAAGTGGGGATGTTTGATGATGATTGCACAATGTGCAGCACCATTCACGACTCCTCAGATACTGAAGCAGTCCATGTAGAAATGCAGCAAGACCTGGACAACATCCAGGCTTGGGCTGATAAGTGTCAAGTGACATTTGTGCCACACAAGTGCCAGGCAATAACCATCTCAAAGGAGAGAGAATCACTCCTTAATGTTTAATGGCATTACCATCACTGAATCCCCCCACTATCAACATCCTGGGGCTCACCATCTACCAGAAACTGAACTGGACCCGCCCCATAAATACTGTGGCTACAAGAGCAGGTCAGAGGCTGAGAATTCTGCGGCAAGTAACTCACCTTCTGGCTCTCCAATGCTTGTTCACCATCTACAAGGCACAAGTCAGGAGTGTGATGGAATACTCGCCACTTGCCTGGATGGGTGCAGCTCCAACAACACTCAAGAAGCGCGACACCATCCAGGTCAAAGCAGCCCGCTTGATTGGCACCCCACTCACCACCTTCAACATTCACTCCCTTCACCACCAGCGCACAGTGGCAGCAGTGTGCACCATCTACAAGAGGCACTGCCGCAACTCACCAAGGTTCCTTTGACAGCACCTTCCAAACCCGCTACTTCTACCATCTAGAAGGACAAGGGCAGCAGATACATGGGAACACAAAATTCCCCTCCAAGCCGCACACCATCCTGACTTGGAACTATATTGCCGTTCCTTCACTGTTGCTGGGTCAAAATCCTGGAACTCCCTTCCTAACAACACTATGGGTGTACCTGCACCCAAGAACTGCAAAGGTTCAAGAAGGCAGCTCACCACCACCTTCTCAAAGGCAATTGGGGATGGGCAATAAATGCTGGCCTACCCAACGAATAAAATAAAACTGTTAGAATTATAATATCATGGTCATTTGAACACACTTTTCTGAAAATATGTTTTATCAATTTATACATTTATCTTTAAAAAAAATCACTGCATTAAGTTTAAGATGTTTAAAGTAGAGCGTTGATTTTTTTGTGACGACAGCAACTGGTCTGGTGTCAACACCTTAACAAGGCTATATTTTGTCCATAAAAATAAAAAGCAATGCCCTTCATATGGAAACAGCTAAACTAAATGGTGTTTATCAGTGCTGACAGTCAAGGCATAAGTTAAAACACTGAAATTTGCAAACACAGCTGAATAAAAAAAAAACATATAAAATGGGTGTCTGTAACAAATTTACAATTGCCTCAGGTTAAATTCAGATCTTTCCTTGTTTGTAAACTTACTGTTGATGTATTCCTGTTCCTTAAGATCTTTGATAGTCAGCAAGTCTCCTCCTTGTGCCTGACATGAAGCACAGGCCTCGTTCCAAGAGTGAAGAGCCAAAAGATTAAATTGGTAGCAAGTCTGTGAAACAGGATCCTTCTCCCAAACCATATCACATACTGGATCTGTAGAAAGCAAAACAAAAACCATCAATTCTTGAAAGTTAGAAATTTTAAACTGATAATGGTGCACAACCATAATTAAACTCACCTAAATTTGGGCAAAACCCCCATATTTCGTCAACATCATAACTGCTGGTAGTTGCACACCAAAGAAGCTCATCTTCTCTCCCTTCATTAGTACATTCATGGTACCATTTATTGTTATATTTAAATGGCAGAGCACAAGGCATCCCACGGGAGTTTCCCAGTACAGTATGAATTTCTGAAAAATAAAACATTAAGGAATTTTGACCAACACTCATTTACTTTTTCTTTTAAATTTCAAGTATCCATTAATTCCACTTCATTGGTAAAAGTTCTGTTATTCTCATCATCAATGTGAAAAGCTGTAACGTTAAAGATTTAACAGTACTATCACATAGTGACACATTGATCTGTAGTGAGCCCAAGTGTAGGGCAAAATCCTTGTATACTTCCAGTTTTCCGACCAAAAAAAACCTCTTTGGATCATGAAACTGTGGGCCTTGCACAAGAGCAAGAAACAGCGTAGCTACAGTGGATGGCTTTGTGTTGCATCTTCGAGATGGTATTATTACCATAGCATGTTCTCCTCCTAAGTATTCTTACAGGTTGAAAGATTTTATATACAAAACCAAACAGTTAACATTTGAAGAATACTTCATTTGAATACATTTTCAGCTTGGAAGTGATGTGATCTTCACTATAGCGATGAGTATTTGATGTATTGTTAGGTTACTAACCAGAATACTAATTATCAAAGTTTAGCTTTTATAAACTAACAACTGACATTATAAACTAACATTTAACTTTTAGAACCCTTCTTTGTCGGATGGTAAAGTGAGCAAACTTAGGAAATAGCACACAGTATAGCCAAGATGTCAAGGTACACAGATTCTGGGAGATTATGTCAAGTTTTAAAAAGCTTACTTGCAGCAAAAAGGGTGAGACCTTGAAGGCAGTGAGAGCAGCTTCTGTGAGAACGAAATGTAGATTTATCTCCCAATGAGATAAGGAACCATAGAATGTAAAAGTATTGAAATATGGGAGTCAACAAAAAGGGCATTAGTTGTGTAAATCAGAAAGGTTGGCAACAGGCACAAAATAACCCTTGGTTGGTTAAGGAAAGCATGCTTTAACACGAGGCTAAAGATGTTTAGGGAAAGGAAGGGGCTAATTGGAAAGCAGCCAGGATAAAAATTGTCCTGTATTTGTACAGTGGAGAGAATTTTTGAACAAACGAGAGCACAAGAGAGTTTGAAAAGCTTAAAGACCAAAAGCTGCAAGAGAAACTAGTCGTGCGCTCTAGCCGGCCAGTTCCTAACATGGGTAGACTGCGTTAGACTGTTAGTCACTGCCCAAGTTTGTGATGATAGTTTATCTGAAGCCTTGTCCTAACTTTATTTCAATAAAGTCGATTCACAACAAAGCTTTGCTGCCAAGTCTGTTTCTGCCTTAATGGGAGACATAAACCCCCACTATCTTACAATGAGGTGAGGGTTCCAGAAGCTCTTCAGAAGGTTTTGAAGCATCTTTTTTAAGATTTGACAAAATCAATTGAAGGTTGTGAATGTTGCAAGAAAGGTGAAGTTGTTTGACATCGAGGTTGTAATTGAGACTAATGAAATGCATTTCATCAGTTGAAACAGCGTGGAACCAATTTTCCTGGTTCACCCCTCTTAATTGAGAGCTGAATGGGCAGATTCAGCCCGCATGCTCTCAGTCTGTTCATGCCTCTGTGCATTCAGATTTGGGGAGGCGGGGGAAAGGTCCAGTTGCAGCATTGTTTGTACCAGTCAAGGTCACCACTCCCTTGAATTTCCTTTCAGGTAGCAACAGGGGACTGATGCCATGCAACTCACATTGCAGCTCACCAAATTAAGAATGCCACTGATGCTCTATTCAATTCCTATCAGTCGCAGTTAAACAAAAGAAAAGGAGATAAATATTCAGTTCCACAGAGTAGCAGGGTTCCCAGAGACTAAGAAGAAATTAACAGAACGCATGTAGCACTCAAAGCTCTATAATGACAAACCCCTCAATGTTATGAATGGAATGGGCTCTCATTCTATTCACATGCAGCAAGTATGCGATGGCAATCACCTTATTCTGCTAGTGCATGCTATATATTCAGGATGCTGCCAAGACACTATCATCACAATTCACCACACCAGCACTCACGACTCTCAGCCAGCTATCAGGATAGTTGATTGGCATTCAAAGCTACTCCCTGCAGCTATGGCTTATGACTCCTGTAGGGCTTCTGCAGACAGAGGAAAACAACAGATAAGAGCTGAATCACAAATCTTGGGTAAAGGCCCCAAGAATAGGGTGCATGCCTACACTCCCACGCTGGAAAGGAAAGAAGCCGACGTTGCTGGACTGGGTATAGTCAGATGATTTACATAATTAGAATATGCTCTCTCTGCATTTTCTCCACATGCAGGAAATGCTATGGCAATAGGCAAGCGAGGAGTTTAGGAGGCTAAATTGGATCGTCCGCAAAAACGGGTGCGGGCAACACGATGTGCCACTCACCCAAGCCAATTCAGTGTAATGCAGGAAACATACCAACTTCATGCTGCTTGCTCATGCGCAGGCTATAATGTTTTCGAATGTTGCACTGGAGGCCTTGGTGAAGAAGCTGGTCATTATTGCGACTCCCATTGCTGAGGCCATGGCCATCAGCAGAGCTGAAACCAAAGATGACAGCATCCTCACACTCAATCCTCCTCCTCACATTCCACACTCTCTTCTAATAGCCGTAGATGGTGTAAACATACACCTCTTACTTTCTACCCCTCTCTGCACTGCAACTTTAACCTTGTACCCTTTTCGATTCAGATACCCAAAAGGTATCCACTGACCGGGCAGTGGAGGAACAGCAAGAGGAAAGTGATGAAGACACAGCACTATTACTTGGTTTCACATTCGCAGCACCAGCTCAGGTACTAACACTGCATGCAATTTAAAGGACAGATTAGAAGAGGGATCTGCACATGATGAAACACAGAGATCAACAAGGCTGCAGCCAGGGCAGGAGGCAAGGATAGCACAGGTGTCAGCTTGCTAGAGGGCAAGGTCGCATGGCTACCACTACAGAAAACTCAGACAAGCACTTCGAATGTCAACAGCCTTCTACCAGCCAGTCTGCAACCACTGGGGTAGCACCATATGGGAGCACTATCATGAGCACACGAAAGACAGGCACCAAAGGAATGCACAAGGGTGATTAGTTAATGCAATGTGGAATGAATAGATTTCTAAATTTAGTTTGGAATGTTTATTTTTGCAGTGTAGCCAAGCGAACACTGCAATGGTCAATGGCAGAGAGAAGGCAAGGTGTGAGACTGTTGGCGAGTGGGGAATTGGAGTTGCGGTTACTGGTATCGCATTCAGATAACTTCCTCACAGCCAGCCCAGATTCAACATTGAGTTCAACAATTTCGGGTCATAACCTCTGCCGCCATTTAAAAAAAATCTCTTCCTTCTTCCACCACATCACAGACCTTTCCTTTTGTTCTTTCTTCCCCTCCCCCTTTCCCTGCCTTGCTTAAAAAATGACATCTCTTAGTACTCCCAGTTCTGGTAAAGGGTCATCAACCTGAAATATAATAACTCTGTTTCTCTCCCCACACTCGCTGCCAGACTTGCTCAGTATTTCCAGCATTTTCTGGTATTATTTCAGAAATGGGCTGTCAAGGTTGCCTCCTGTCGTTCCACCTGCTTAGCAGACAGCTGTTGGCAAGGGCTGCACTGCCATGATGGCGAGCTTCTGCAGCATGCAGTCTTGATACCCACTCTGCAGGATACTGCAGGGCTCTTTCAGAGCAGCCCAAGCACAGAAGTGTCATTTCAGCATGCCAATGGACTGCTCCATCGCATTTCATGTGGCAGCACGGCTTATGCGTGCATGGGTTGCGCACCGGAATCATCTGCCATGTCGTCAGTGGATCGCCCTCAGCGTCCTGTAGTCATCGTTTAGTTTGCCATGGTGGCTCAAATGCAGCTGGTACAGAATGAAGGCATCATGACTGATACCAGGGTATTCACCTGCATGATTCGCTGCCTATGGTCGCACACCAGCTGGATGTTAAGGGAGTGGAATCCCTTTCAGTTCCGGTATAGGGCAGAGTTGGCATGCAGTGCCCACAAAGCCATGCATGTGCAGTCAATGGTACCTTGTGCCAGGGGAAGCCTACAATCCTAGCAAAGCCAAGCGCTCGTTCTACCTGCTTGTCTCTGGCAAGAAAGAATGAAATGTAGTTAGCTCTCATTGAAGAGAGAGTCTCAGTGACCTCCCTTATGCAACAGTAGACAAACTGCGAGATGTTGCAAATATTTCTAGCTCCAGATGGAAGGAACCAGGCAAATAAAAAGTTCACTGCCACGGATCCCTTCACAGCCATTGGCAACTTTGTTCTTACCCTGTTCGGATGTTGCAATTGTGGCTGCAGCAGATGGCAGATTTCAGTGATGACGTCCTGACTGAAGCACAGACATCATTTCGAACATTATTCCTTGCTGAGGATCAGGTAGGAGAATTGCTCCTTGAATACTGTGGGTGGATATGGCCCTTGCCAAGAGCCATTCTCCTCCTCCTCCAGATGCATGGCCCCTGTTCATTCTCGAAGTCGTGCTCGATTCCAAAAATGAAAATGTACTACTGCACATCGGTCTGGAGCAACTGGTTTGTGCAGATGTCTTGAAATCAGCAGAAACTCCTTCAGCACCTGCTACACCATGAATCCCCATGTGCCAAAAGTCCAGAAAGATCAGACAAGGCATATTGTTAAACTGAATACATATGCAATGTGAGCCATTTTGACTATGTCCATGTGAACTAAGAGCTGTCCACTCTAAATATATTTTTGAAATTTAGGAAGAACAATCATTCAAACTCTCCATAAAAAACATCCACCTGACTTCTAGCTATGTTATTTCCCATCATGGTGCCTAGGGCAAGAACTCTGGACCTAGACACTACACCTCAGAAAAACAACCAAAAAAGATTTTTAAAAATTCTCCTCAAATTCAGAGGACTGCGCCCCTATTTCCTCATCCCAACATCTGAACCCAATAAACGCACAGACTTTACTGAACATGTCTTCTCCAGGATCTATTGCAAGTTTTGCATCTAGGAAAAAAGCATGAGCAAAATAAAGATGCTTTCATACTACCACCATCCCCGATGTACCATCCATGGGATCATGGACAACTTAATAGCTGGTCCAACTGTTCCTACCCATTTAAACATCCCACCAGCTGGACAGCATCAAGGTTAGCAAAAGCCTCACTGGGGCATTGATGAATGCTAACTAGAACCCCAGTTACCACTCCTGCCAGTGCTTCTATTTTCAACCAAATAAGGAGCCTCCCAGCTGCAGAGGCAAACACCAGCCCTGAAATGTGCTCAATTCCTAAGATTATTCAACAACTCAAGTGACTGGCCAATGTGAGCTAGACTAGCTGCAATTTCTTCCCTGCCCCATACACTGTTATAACACAGGCTATGTTGTCTGAGAATCTGACAGTGCCCCTTTTCTACTCAGATCCAGGAAGAATAGGAGTTTAAATACTGACCTAGAAAACAAAAGTCCTTTGTCTTACACTCGGTCTAGGAGGTGGATTAAAATCCATTCTCTTGGTCAGCATGTACAGCAATGGCCTTGGCTCCCCTGAAGGGGAAGAGAGTTCAAGATTTACACTACCCTTTGTGTTAAAAGATGTTTCTTGTTTTCACTCCTAAACAGCTTAGCTCTAACTTTAAGACAGAGTCACCATGGTTTATTTCTGAAAGAGTGTCATTTTGGGTCAATGGTAACACTCGAACCTCAGCATCAGAGAGAGACAGATTTTGCAATATGGCATGGCCCTGGAAGAAGTGATTTATTTCAACGTAACTGTATATATTATTTTGAATGCCAGCTGTTGGAAGGAAAGAGAGTCTGGCTCCTGTCATGAACTTGGGTTAGGAAATTATTAATTTTCCAAGAATACTCCTGCCATTTTCTCCTATTTTCTGCTGGGCTGAGATCCCTGCACCAATTGCACAAAATTGTACATTTTATGTGAAGTATCTCCTCAACAAGATCCAACTTTGAATTGAATCAAATTAAGGGGTCCATTGAAATATGATCTATATATCAATTATCATGCATCATATTTGCTGTGAAGTAAAAATGGCTTTATGAAAAGCAAAATATATTATTTGCACTTTAGTGTTCCCAGTTAAGCTAGCCATTTTGACCACAATGTACAATGTGGCAATTCTATGAAGTTATTTCTGGTGCAAAGTGATATTGGTTTGCTTCCTTGGTAGTGATTGCATTTTGCTTACTCCAAGTTTTTTTGTATTTGGGGGCAATATCATCTATTTTTTGCTCGTTTCTCTGAAGTTATGCAACAATTCTGGTTGAGAAGGCTGGCATGCAACCTGCTCCCATCCTATTGCATGCAGGACCAACCACAGTGAGGTTCACTGGATCAGTCCAGACTCTCCCTTGTCAAAAAGCACGTGGCCCCAGCTGAATATTTCTCCTCAGCAATAGAAGTAAAAAAAAAATCACAATTTTGCCAGTATGGGACACGGACTTTGTAACATCCCACCAGGATGTGTTATGCTGCTGATATTTGTTTGCTGGGAATATCATGGACTCAACATGCATGGAAAAGCATAAAAGTTTGAATAAGGAACAGAGAGTCAGAAAAATATTTATATCTTGAGAATAGAATGTTTGGCTGAATTTTACCAACCCTTCGACGCAGGGATCGTGGCAGGGGGGCCCGGAAAATTCTTCCGGGTGAGACCCACCATGACCCCTGACGCCAGGAAGGCCCCGTCGCATTTTCACCCGCAGCGGCGAGGCCTTGGTGTGGCCCCCTGCAGCTCGATGGGGCCCCCCACAGCTCGGTGGTGGAGCTTCATCTGCATATGCTAATCACATTATAAGTAATGAATAAAGACTTACCTGGTAGCGATGGTTGTCCCAAGCCGATATTCCAGCCGCTGGCCAGCACTCCCGCGTTTTCGGATCTCCGAATGGAGGTCTAAGGTGTGACACTGATGGGGAGGGAGGAGCAGCAGCAAACTTTGTTGGGTGGGGAAAACCGCTCTGATTGTTTGTGGGGATGGTGGGAAAGGGTTGAGGGTCAAAGGTGTTGAGGTTGGGGAGGGGTGAAAGTTCAGCATAATGAAAAGTGGCTTGCTGGGGGGATAGGTTATTTAATATATTGAGAACGGAAGGTGGGGGCGTGGGAGAGGGGATGCAAAGTTTAAATAAAATTTTATTTCTAATATTAGTGCCGCGGGACCTTAAAATTTAAATTTACCTGAAGGGCTTGAAGCTCTTTAAAAATGGTACCAGCAACTGCGTGGTGGAGGCAGATGCCGTGGCTATGGACGGAGCGGCCGCCCCCTCTGTCATCGGGGGCGGCTGTTCCATCCCCTCCATTTAAATGAACCTCCGCGCAAAATATCACAGGGGCTCAGCGGCACACAAGGCGCGCGTGTGCCGTGCCTTCTCGCAAGCGAACGGCAGCGAGCTTATAAAATTCAGTCCATTGTATCTGTTATTACCATAATCTACATCACGACTGTCATCTATGCCATGATGAGTCTGTACCTTAAGAATTATGTCTCTTTTCACAGTCACCCCCACTTTGACCTTGCCATCTCCCGTGGCCTCAGTAGTCCCATCACAAATATCATTTCTTCTGATCACCTTTTGGCATCCCTCTCCCCCAACATCCCCACTCTCCCTCCCAAATCCATTTCCATTTATGTTAAATTCCAAGTCACTTTATAACTGTATTTTCACATTCCCAACTGTCAAGCATTTGGCCTGCTAATCCCCATGACATTTTAGCAGCTACCGATCTGATGAATCACAACCTCACCTCCACCTTTGATACCCTAGTCCCCATTAAAAGAGCGACACTCTCTCACACCCTGGTTATCCCCCCAGTAATTCCCTCACTTTCAGTCCCTTAAGTTCCAGGATCTTCCTCAAATGCAAAGATAACCCCTGGCTTCTCTTCTCCAAAACCAACCACTTTCTAACCCCCTCTCCCTGCCTCTTCCACCCTCATGTCCAACCAGTGTAAGAAGCTCAAGGGACTTCTTTAACACTAAGATTGAGACCATACATTCATCTGCCGCTGTTGTTTCTCTCCCTTCTCCTAGCCCACCAGGCCAAACTTTCTCTGAAGATTCCCCCATGCATTTGCCCTGAATATGCATCTTTCTCTCGTTTCTCTTCTACCTCGCCTCATGCCCTCTCTGAGCTCATCTTGTCCATGAACCCCGACTCTTGCTCCCTCAAATCTGTTGTCACCAAACTGCCAACCATCCAAACTTCCTTTCCTAGCCCCCAATATTGTTAGCGGCTCACTCTCCTGAGGCTGAAGCCTTTACAACCATCTTCAGCCTATCAACTATCAAGCAGCACTTACTCACCAATAATCTGCTCGCCGATGCTCAGCTTGGGTTCTACCAGGACCACTTGGCTCCAGGCCTCATTTCAGCCTTCATCCAAATATGGAGAAAAGAGCTGAATTCCAGAGGTGAGGCCAGAGTGACTGCCCTTGACATCAAGGCAGCATTTGACCAAGTGTGGTATTAAGGAACCCTAGTAAAATGAAGTCAATGAGAATCAGGAGGAAAACTCTCCACTGGCTGGAGTCATATCTGGCATAAAGGAAGATGGTTGTGGTTGGTGGAGGCCAATCATCTCAGGAGTTACTCAGAGCAATGTCTTCAACTCAACCATCTTCAGCTGCTTCATCAATGATCTTCCCTCCATAAAGGTCAGAAGTGGAGATTTTTGCTGATGATTTGCACAACTCCTCAGATAATGAAGTAGTCTCTGCCCACATACAGCAAGACCTGGACAACATTCATGCTTGGGCTGATAAGTGGCAAGCAACATTCATGCCAGGCAATGACCATCTCCAACAAAAGAGAGTGTCTAAGCACTACCCTTGACATTCAGCAGTATTACCATCACCGAATCACCCACTAACATCATTCTGCGGGCCACCATTAACCAGAAACTTAACTGGACCAGACACATAAATTGGGCTACAAGAGAGGTCAGAAGCTAGGTATTCTGTGGTGAGTGGCTCACCTCCTGACTCCTAAACGCTTTTCCAACCCCTAAAGAAAAACAGACTTGCATTTTTACAGCACATTTCACAACCAAAGGACATCACAAAGCACTTTACAGCCAATGAAGCATTTTTGAAGTGTAGTCACTATTGTAATGTACATTCAAGAAGGCAGCTCACTAGCACCTTCTCAAGGGCAATCAGGGATGGGCAACAAATTTTGCCCTTGTCGGCAATGCCGACATCACATGCACAAATAAAAAAAAAGTGGCAGGTAATTTGCACATTGCAAGTTCCCACAAACAGCAATGTGATAATGACCAGATAATCTGTTTGTGATGTTGACTCAGGAATAAATATTGGCCAGGACACCAAGGATAATTCCCCTACTCTTTTGCAAAACGGTGCCACGGAATCTTTTACGTCCAACTGAAACTGCAGAAGGAGCCTCGGTTTGACACTACTTCTGAAGGACGGCACCTCCGACAGCGTAGCCCTCTATCAGTGCTGCACTAGTATCAGCTTTCGTTTTTTTGTTCAAGTCCTGGAGTGGGACTTGAACCCACAACCTTCTGACTCAAAGAGCAACCAACTGAGCTACAGCTGACATCTGAAAGGCACAAGTCAGGAGCATGATGGAATACTCTCCACTTGCCTGGATAAATGCAGCTCAACACTAACCAGGACAAAGCAGCCTGTTTGATCAGCACTCTATCCACCACCATATCCACTGGTACACCTCATCTACAGTGTACACCATCTACAAGATGCACTGCAGCAACTGGCTAAGGTTTCTTTGACAGCACCTCCACTGCCTAGAAGGACAAGGACAGCAAGTGCATGGGAACACTGCCATCTGCAAGTTCCTCTCCAAGTCAAACAGCATCCTGACTTGGAAATATATAGTCATTCCTTCATTGTCACTGGTTCTAAACTACTTAATAGTACAGTGAGTACCATCCTCATACAGGCTACAGTGGTTCAAGGTAGCAGCTCACCACCACTTTCAAGGGCAATTAGGGATGGGTTATAAATGCTGGCTTTGCCAGCAACACCCATATCTCATGAATGAATTTAAAAAATACTGTCACCCTTCCTTTCCATCAGCACCCTTCTCCTCAAAAAACCCTCTGTCCTTGTAAGAGGCAGAAAGGTACTGCTTGTATTCCTGGAACTCCATGTTTGAATCCCTCCAATCAGGCTTGATGACCCTGCAACAGTACTGAAACCCCCTTAAAGTCACAAATGACATCCTATGTGACTGTGACAAAGGTAAACTATCCCTCCTTGTTCTTCTTGACTGGTCTGCAGCCTTTGCCACTGTTGACTACACCACCCTCCAACATCCAGCTGAGTGGGACTGTACTCGCTTGGTTAAATTCTTACCTATCCAGTTGCAGCCAGAGAAATCACCTACAATGGCTTCTCTTCCCGTTCTTTCATTATTATCTCTAGAGTCCCCCAATGATTTATCTTTGCCTCTCACCTATTTCTTAGCTCCGCTGCCGCTAGGAGACATCATCCAAAAGCACGACGTCAGGTTCTACATGTACACTGACAACACACAGCTCTACCACCTCTCAACCTCTTCACTGTCTCTATCTTGTATCAAGTACTAGATGAGCAGACATTTCCTCCAGCTAAATATTGGGAAGACCAAAACCATTGTCTTCAGTACCTGCCACCAACACCGTTCCCTTGACACCAACTCCATCCCTCTTCCCTGGCAGCTGTCTGAGACCGAACTAGACTATTCACAACCTTGTATTTGATCCAGAGATGAGCTTCCGACCACATATCCACACCATCTCCAAGATTGCCTACTTCAACCTCCGTAAGATTGCCTGACTCCCTGCTCACCTCATCTGCTGCCTGTGACTAATTAAATATTCTCTTGGTAGCCTTCTATTCTCGAGAGCGCATCCAAATCTCTGCTGCCATTTCCTAACTCGCATCAAGCCTAGTTCAACCATCCCCCCTGTGCTCACTGATCTGGTCATTGGCTCCCAGTCGGCAATGCCTCCGTTTTAAAATTGTCAACCTCATTTCCAAGACCCTCCATGGCCTCGACCTCTCCCTATCTCTGTAACCTCCTCCAGCACTATAATCGTCCGAAACTTGGAGCTCATCAATTCTGGCCTCTTGCGCATCTGTGATTGTAATCGCTCCACATTGGCAGGTGTGCTTTAAGCTGTCTAGGCCCCAAGCTCTGGAATTCTCTCCCTGAATCTCTCCCCTCCTTTAAGATGTCCTTTAAAACCTACCACTTTGATTAAGCCTTTGGTCATCTGTCCCAATATCTTAACCTGGCTTGGTATCAAATTTTGTTTGCTAACACCTCTGTGAAGTGCATTGGGATTTTAAAGGCACTATTTAAACACAAGTTGCCTCTGTTGTTGTATGTACCTGTAGTACCCATTATGCCTATAGGTGGAACTGTGGTGTGGCTGCACAACATTATAAATGCCATCTGCAAGTTTGGCGCAGCAAGAGCTGCTTCTCTAAATTGAGCATTTAACTCGCCATGTATTTCTAGAGTCTGAACACACGATGGCTCTGCACCAACAGGTTTTATTAAAACAAAATGTTTGAGTCTTTGTAAGTTTTTGCACTTGTAATATTTTGCCTCCTCAAACAAATAATTTGTATTGTCACTTTTAGGTTCCCAAGTACACCTGCACTGCAGCAGAAATACTAATTATTCTGTCCAGGTGTCCTTCCTGGGGGGGAAAGAGAGGAAGAGGAGGAGAAGGCAGAGGCCATGTACTTGCATTTACATAGCAACTTTAACATAGTAAAGCATCCCAAGGCGCTTCTCAGGAGTGCTTTCAAATGAAATTTGACACCAAGCCACAAGAGATATTAGGGCAGAATACCAAAAGCTTGGTGGAAGAGCTAGGTATTAAGTTCAGTTCAGAGATACAGCACTGAAACAGGCCCTTCGGCCCACCGAGTCTGTGCCGACCACCAACCGCCCATTTATACTAATCCTACACTAATTCCATATTCCTACCACATCCCCACCTGTCTATATTTCCCTACCACCTACCTATACTAGGGGCAATTTATAATGGCCAATTAACCTATCAACCTGCAAGTCTTTGGCATGTGGGAGGAAACCAGAGCACCCGGAGGAAACCCACGCAGACACAGGGAGAACTTGCAAACTCCACACAGGCAGTACCCAGAATTGAACCAAGGTCGCTGGAGCTGTGAGGCTGCGGTTCTAACCACTGAGCCACTGTGCCGCCCATTAAGGAATGTCGGGGAAAAAAAGAGGTGGAGGGGCTTAGGGAGGGAATTCCAGAACGCTAGTCTGATGTACCTATCTTCTCCCACTGTTTGCAGAATAATGGTCTCCCATCTTTCTCCCCCTTCCTCTTCTTTCCTATCCTCTCTCCCTCCCCATTCCCACCTCTCCTGCTGTGTTCCAATTATTCAATATCCCTCACCTTGAATATTGCCCCAAGACTTGGCTCCCTCACAGAAATCATTGTTTTAAAAATTGGCTCCAGTGGTGAAAGGAATGACGGAAAATACTGGTTTCTTAGGGAAAATTCTAATTGTTTAGAGAGAAACTGCATTAAAAAAAGACACTTTTCAAAAATTTTAAAACTCGAAATGAAACTTGGAGCTTACTAAGTCCAACTATAGTAGCACTTTCTGAATTATTTCAGCACTTCCTACCTTCATATGGATGCTCACATGGACCTTCATCCTGGGTCATATATCTCTTCCATCTATCATACACAGTCCTTTCTGCTACAATATTTTGTCCTTGTCCAACAGCCAATTTATACTGTGAGGCACCAGTTAACACCTTGCCACTGCAATGCCACCACAGTATTCCCATTGTTGAGTCACAGGCAAATAGCTTTAACGGCTGTTGTTGAGCACTAACATTAAGACCAAGGCACATGCTGCTGCTTATATGGAAAAGTCGATGCTTTGATACCCATTTCCACAGCATGCTGCTTGATGTCTGACTGCAGTCGGCAAGGACAAGCTCTTGGTTTTCCACATTTATGCATGTGTTGAGATGCTCACTCTGCAGAATAAATATGGTGTTACCTGTAGGGGAAAAAATTTATTTTAGCAATTGGATAATACATTTTGTAAACAAGAGTTAATAGAACATTAAGACAAATTTATACACTGTCAAAACAATTACAGTGTTACTTTCAAGAGTGAGAAAAACAGAAATTACATCACAACAACATTTCCAAGTAGATTAAACAAAGCATGTACTTGATGCCACAGTACCTATATTCAATGCTAACTATTACAGGGCACTGAATGGATGAATGCAACAAGACAATAAATGAGAAAATGAATCAAGATCCTAAATGTTTCCAATACCTCTGCTGACTAAGAGGCAGGAAGACTTCAAATTGGTCATCAATAAGAATAGCAACCTGGGCTACAGTTTGATGTGTTTAATTTTTCTGGTCATTGGACTACTGAGCCTGTCTCTGGCTGAATAGAGTTCAAAAATACCAGCACTGAGCTTGACCAAAGTAGACCCAGTGAAAACATTTGCAGCCAATTTTCCAAATTGCGCATTCACAAGTTAGCAGTATTGTGCTGTTACATCCTAAGAAGCATGTTTAAAGATTCTATGTATATAAACAGCTGATCTTTAAGTTAATTTTTCGAACAGTGCTTTTGAATAACATGCTTCTTGATGGCTGACTGTTTTTACTAACTTAAATAACTGAATTTTTTGAGGACGTAACAAGGAGGATTGATGAGAGTTGTGCAGTGGATGTGGTCTACATGGATTTTAGGAAGGCATTTGACAAAGTCCCACATGGCAGACTGGTGAGAAAAATAAAAGCCCATGGGATACAGGGGAATGTGGCACATTGGATCCAAAACTGGCTCAGTGACAGGTAGTGGTCGACAGATGTTTTTGCAAATGAAAAGTGGTTTCCAATGGCGTTCCATAGGGCGCTGTGTTGGGTCCCTTGCTGTTTGTTGTATATATTAATGATGTGGACTGAAATGTGGGAGGCATGATTGGGAAATTTGCAGATGACACAAAAAATGGCCGTCTAGTTGATAGTGAAGAGGATCGCTGTAGACTCCAGAATTATATCAATGGTTTGGTTGAGGGGCTTAAAAGTGGCAAATGGAATTCAGTCTGGAGAAGTGTGAGGTAATGCATTTGAGGGAAAGCAAAGCAAGGGAATACACACTAAACGGGAGGATATTATACGTTGTATTGGCAGCACTCACTTTTATTTGTTTATTCAAAAAAGTAACAGCAAATTTGTCATGAGTATTGTGGCAGCTTATTCTGTCATTCACACATAGGAATCTTATTAGCTGTTCCTCAGATCCTGTGCCAGTGAACCAAATTCAATAATATTGCAACAGTGGTTGAGCAGGATTTTAAAACATCTACCAAAAGAAACTTCATGGAAAAATCTATACAACAAACCACAAACTAACTAGATCAACTTCCAAAATTTGCAATGACCATTCCAAAATCAGATTAAATGAAAAACAGATTTCTTGGTATAGGGTTATTATTTGAATATGAGAGTATATATTTATAGAAAAGTCATTTGAAATGTGGGGGAAAGCCCCAAAGTAAAGCACATTTTATTTGTTTAATAATGTGAAAGCTGATCTCCAGTAATTGCAGTACGAGAAAGAAATAAAAGTAACTGTTCTGTGCCAAAACATAACAGGTTCTCTTTTGACTCCATATGTGTAAGATTGAAAACAAAGTCTGTTCATGCCAACATTCTAACACCAGTTATTTGAGTCATACTTTATCATGAATCAGGGAACTGAGCAGAATATGTTTCAATGAAAAATGTTTCCCCTTCCTCCCATCTCCTCTTCCCCCTCACCCCCACCTCCAATGTAGATCTGAATTGTCCAAAGCACTGCATTTTTGTTGAGTTTTTATTTGAATGCATGCAGACAAAAAATAATATTTTTGCTTTCTTCCCCTATATCTTGGCCTGGCACAGTACATGCCATTTCCTGGTTTAGAACGAACAGGTGACCTGATCCAGGATCAGCCATTGGGAGAAAGCACCAGGGCCTGGAGTTTCCTCCATATGTAAAACTTTGCAGTTGGACTCGACATTGTGCCCATTTTGCTGATGTCGAGTTAGCCCAAGTATCCTCACAATCTAATTTGCATGTGCCTGAACTTAAAAATAAGCTTAAATCTGTGTAACGGTTCAAATATAATTGGAATAGAACCAATGGAACCTCAAGGTACTCGGGTGCAGGACTATTAAAAAGTTGACAAGTCTGGTCTAGCCTCGAAGTCTGTAGTACTAGAACAAAGAACAAAGATAATTACAGCACAGGAACAGGCCCTTCGGCCCTCCAAGCCTGCCCTCTCTAAACATGTCGCCTATTTTCTAAGGTTCTGTATCTCTTTTCTTCCTGCCCATTCATGTACCTGTCTAGATACATCTTAAAAGACTCCATCGTGCCCGCATCTACCACCTCCGCTGGCAACGCGTTCCAGGCGCCCACCACCCTCTGCGTAAAGAACTTTCCACGCATATCCCCCCTAAACTTTTCCCCTTTCACTTTGAACTCGTGTCCTCTAGTAATTGAATCCCCCACTCTGGGAAAAAGCCTCTTGCTATCCACCCTGTCTATACCTCTCATGATTTTGTACACCTCAATCAGGTCCCCCCTCAACCCCCGTCTTTCTAATGAAAATAATCCTAATCTACTCAACCTCTCTTCATAGCTAGCGCCCTCCATACCAGGCAACATCCTGGTGAACCTCCTCTGCACCCTCTCCAAAGCATCCACATCCTTTTGATAATGTGGCGACCAGAACTGTACGCAGTATTCCAAATGTGGCCGAACCAAAGTCCTATACAACTGTAACATGACCTGCCAACTCTTGTACTCAATACCCCGTCCGATGAAGGAAAGCATGCCGTATGCCTTCTTGACCACGCTATTTACCTGCGTTGCCACCTTCAGGGAACAGTGGACCTGAACACCCAAATCTCTCTGGACATCAATTTTCCCCAGGACTTTTCCATTTACTGTATAGTTCACTCTTGAATTGGATCTTCCAAAATGCATCACCTCGCATTTGCCCTGATTGAACTCCATCTGCCATTTCTCTGCCCAACTGTCCAATCTATCTATATTCTGCTGTATTCTCTGACAGTCCCCTTCACTATCTGCTACTCCACCAATCTTAGTGTCATCTGCAAACTTGCTAATCAGTCCACCTATACTTTCCTCCAAATCATTAATGTATATCACAAACAACAGTGGTCCCAGCACGGATCCCTGTGGAACACCACTGGTCACACGTCTCCATTTTGAGAAACTCCCTTCTACTACTACTCTCTGTCTCCTGTTGCCCAGCCAGTTCTTTATCCATCTAGCTAGTACACCTTGGACCCCAAGCGCCTTCACTTTCTCCATCAGCCTGCCATGGGGAACCTTATCAAACGCCTTACTGAAGTCCATGTATATGACATCAACAGCCCTTCCCTCATCAATCAACTTTGTCACTTCCTCAAAGAATTCTATTAAGTTGGTAAGACATGACCTTCCCTGCACAAAACCATGTTGCCTATAACTGATGAGCCCATTTTCTTCCAAATGGGAATAGATCCTATCCCTCAGTATCTTCTCCAGCAGCTTCCCTACCACTGACGTCAGGCTCACCGGTCTATAATTACCTGGATTATCCCTGCTACCCTTCTTAAACAAGGGGACAACATTAGCAATTCTCCAGTCCTCCGGGACCTCACCCGTGTTTAAGGATGCTGCCAAGATATCTGTTAAGGCCCCAGCTATTTCCTCTCTCGCTTCCCTCAGTAACCTGGGATAGATCCCATCCGGACCTGGGGACTTGTCCACCTTAATGCCCTTTAGAATACCCAACACTTCCTCCCTCCTTATGCCGACTTGACCTAGAGTAATCAAACATCTGTTCCTAACCTCAACATCCGTCATGTCCCTCTCCTCGGTGAATACTGATGCAAAGTACTCGTTTAGAATCTCACCCATTTTCTCTGAGTCCAAGCATAACATTCCTCCTTTGTCCTTTAGTGGGCCAATCCTTTCTCTAGTTACCCTCTTTCTCCTTATATATGAATAAAAGGCTTTGGGATTTTCTTTAACCCTGTTTGCTAAAGATATTTCATGACCCCTTTTAGCCCTCTTAATTCCTCATTGCTGTTCAGCAACAGCATTGAACACGTGATGCTGCAGCTCAAAGAGCCAGTCCAGCAGTTGACAGATGTGTTGGGATAGCTGGAAGCACCCTGGTAAGGGGACAATGATGGAACCAAAGGGGTCACTATTGATGGAGGCTTAGATTTAAGTCCTGCAAGCTTTAGGTGACAGACTGGAGGGCATGATAAGCCAAATCACATTCACGCTCTTGCTGAGGTCTTGCGAGATCACATGGCTGTCATCATTCCATTTATCAGAGTGCTGGATGGGGCAGTAGTTCAAGACTGTATTGGGAGAACAGCTTGTGTGTGAGATCCAAATGATAGATGCTTCCACCTCTCTGGGTACCAGTATCTTACAACAGCAGGCATGCTGCCAACTCCCCATTGCAGGCTGCATGAGGCAATTTCAAACCTTCATCCTTTGCTGATGAATTCAAGGGTTGATATTTATTGAACTCAGGTGTACAACAGTTAGAATGTTTGATTATGCTTTAATTTTTTTTTCAAATTTCCTAACAGTTTTATATTTAAATAACAGATGTTTAATTTAAATATCTTTCTTAGGGTATTTCATTTTGAAAATTCTATCAGAAGTTTAATTTTTTCATTAAAAATGTTAACATGCAAACCATTAATCAACTTTATTTGAATTCGAAGAGAGCTGTGTCCAATGATCCCTCAAATTTTTTTGTTGTGTATGGCCTGTTCATTTCAATGTGCGGTACCTTTAAATCTTTGCACGTGGCCACACATGCGTGTTATCTTCAATGGGACAACTTGTGAGCAGCCTACATGGTACCTTTCAGGTTGCTGTGCATGCGCACACATTAGAGGGAACTTCGGCTGTGTCCGAGTCTTTTTATTGGTTGCAATTTCTATGGTTCGGTTGCTCATTGGATAAGAAACTGTGCCACAAGCCCTGCTCGTTCAAAGACATGCCACGTACCTTTGTACCAGCTCCTGCAGCACCAAAACATTTATTTGTATTGGCTACTCTGTCTCTCAGCAAGTCAAGGTCCAGACCTTCAGTCATGGTAAAGTTATGCAGAGCATAGTTCACAAAGAGTGTCCTTGCTACTCTCTCTGAAGAGTATTGAAGTACTTCCCTAGACCTTTCCAAGCACCTGAAACAATTGTTCAGTACCCAACAGTTCTCTCAAATGACCTGCCTGCTGGATACAGGCACTTAGTTGACTTCTCCCCCAACTTTTGTGCATGGGATGCAAAAGGACGTCATCAGCACAGTAGCAGATATTAATCCTAGTCATCGATTATCCATCCTTCCCCCACCCCCTCCTCCCCAAGCATGCTATTAGAGTGGCACACTATGCAAACAGGCGGGCTTCATGTTAACATGCAGGATGTGCGGCCTGACATCACAAACTATGAGGAAGTTGCAGCCCTTTCGGTTTATGTAGCTTCACAGGTTCTGAAGGGGAACCTTTAACGTAATGTACATCCCGTCAATTACTCTGAACGTTCTGGACAAGCCAGCTTAGTGCCCTCTGCCTTTGCTCCACTACAGGCATTCCAAATGTAATGAACTGCCCAGCCCTTTGGAACAGGGCGTAATCACCTGTCAAATACTGTCCTTTGACTAATCTGGCACAGGCTCCCTGTGGTTGCCTGGAAGGATCAATTGTTAAGGATCTGCAGCATCTGGACCGAGGCTTCAAGCAAATCACAGTCAGCCAATGGCATCCTTTGTGAAACGCAGCCAGCTCCTCAAAAATCTTCTGGAACGTCAGTCGCAATCTGTATATTCTCTGGGCCGCATACCTGAAATGGGGTGTAATATCCTCCTGTGGTGCTTCAGTCTTTGGGCTTCCTGTCAGTTTCTAGTTTAGTTCTTCCTCCTCAATTATAACAAAAGCAGGGTTTGAGCCATTAAAAGAGGCATCTTGCTATTTTATTTCCAAAATTGCCTGTAAAATTGCTTTCTATAGCAGAAAAAGATGATGGAGGATTCAATTATCTCCTGGTCAGCTGATCTGCACTTGCTTCAGGGTGACTAGTGCGGCCTACTGTTGTATGTTTGGTTAGTCTAGCTAGGAGAGATTAATGAGTCTTCGTTAAGTTTTAACAATAACTAGTTTATTACATATTAAAGAACTGTATACAGCTTCACTGAAGTATGTCTAACTCCACTGATGCCATGCTGTTGCTGCTTCAAGACTCTCGTGATCTCTTACATTATCAGTGTGAGGTGTTACGCACATCGTCCCAGACATTAACGCTTTCAAATCCTTATGCCACACGTGTGCCTGAAAATCTGGTTGCACTGTTAAAAGACACCACCCAAACAAGGGCAGTTGGAGGCTATGTGCAACCAAGGGTTGGAGGTGTGGATAGTTTTGTGGGTGGAGATTCATTCAGGTGAAGAGTTTGTTAGACAGATATAGATCAATTATACTTGGTCATATTGTAGATACATGGTTAAGTCACTTAATCTCATGATTCCGCACTCTTTAAATCATGTAATTTGCACCCAAGAGATGTAAACTGAGCACAAATGCAGAGGAAACTCCAAGTCCTGGCATTTACTTGGTTGCTTTCCTTGCTGGCACAACCAACGTTCCAATGTCTACCATCTGGCTATGCAAAGTGAACACAAGTAAACAGTCATATTTTCACACACAGTTACTATGTTCTTACTGCATACAGGAGCTGAATTCAAATCATACATGCATATGACTGAAAGAATATCACTATTATTGGTCACAATTCTTTTTTATTTATTTAGACAGAATTTCATCTCCTGCATGCAGCTATAGATTAAAATTGTGTAATTTGTGGAAGTCAGTGTAGTTTGTAGGTGATAAACTTTTAATCTTGCATGAAGAATCTCAAGGATATACAGCATGTAGAAAAGGGATAGCACCTTTATTCAAGGACATTTTAGTCTTTATAGTGCAGTTATGGTGCCGTACCAGTTTCTGACAAGTAATTATGGCAGAGGATTTGCAGTAAACAGCAACCAGGCTATGCTGTGTACTCAGACTTGGATTCCAATGACAGGGATGAGCTCTGTGCAATTGTGCTTATGCACAAAACACAGCACTTTGCTCTTTGGGTAGTAAATTTTTACTGTTTGAAGAGTACATTGCGCTTTAATTTACAAATTCCCACAAAGTGCAATTTTTTAAACCTGGCTTGACAAACTATACTGGAGTTGTATTCTAATGTGTCGAGCCAAAATGGTGTGAAACGGCCTCAGTATTATTGATCAGAAAGCAAGCTGACTTTGGAGCTACGTGGTCACTTTAGCAAAGCAGAAACTGCTTTATAACAATACAAAGTGGCAGTTTAACTGCATGCTTAGTTTTCTCTATTTCTGATTCAGCTCTTTGAAAATTTTTGATATCTTTTTCAAGTTCAATGATCAAATCTAAACAAACCAATCTTAGCAAAATTTTGCAGATAAAGTATTGCTTCCTTGGATCTATTTTATCTACTTATCTTTTTAATATTCTATCAACATCCTGGGGTCACCATTGACCAGAAACTGAACTGGACCAGCAACGTAAATACTGTGGCTATAAGAGCAGGTCAGAGGCTGGGAATTCTGCAGCGAGCAACTCAGCTCCTGACTCCCCAATACCTGCCCACCATCTACAAGGCACAAGTCAGGAGCGTGATGGAATACTCTCCACTTGCCTGGATGGGTGCAGCTCCAACACTCAAGAAGCTCGACACCATCCAGGACAAAGCAGCCCACTTGATTTGACCCCATCCACCACCTTCAACATTTACTCCTTTCACCATTGATGCACAGTGACAGCAGTGTGTACCATCTACAAGATGCACTGCAACAACTCACCAAGGCTCCTTCGACAGTACCTTTTAAACCCGTGACCTTTACCACCTATAAGGACAAGAGCAGCAGATGTATGGGAACACCACCACCTGCAAGTTCCCCTCCAAGCCACAAACACCATCCTGACTTGGAACTATATCGCCGTTCCTTCACTGTCAAGGATCAAAATCCTGGAACTCCCTCCCTAACAGCACTGTTGGTCTACCTACACCCCAAGGACTGCAACGGTTCAAGAAGCCAGCTCACCGCCACCTTCCCAATTAGGGATGGGCAATAAATGCTGGCCTAGCCAGCGATACTCACATCCCATGAATGAACAAAAAAAATTACCTTGTTAGTTTCTGCTACACAAGAGCACTTACAATATTCAGTTAATCCTGTAAAACTCTACCTAACAGCATTGTAGAAGCATCTTCACCACATGGATTGCAATGGATTAAGGCCCACTACTCAGTGCAGCTAGGGAGGGGCAATAAATTTTAATCTTCCTCGTGATCCACACATCTGAAGAATAAATTTTTTAAAAACCCATATAATTAAATGGTCTACGATAGCTGTTGGCACTTTATTAATTGCATTTGATACCCTTTAACTCACAACCACATTGCTGCAATGATCTAGCTATATGACAGCAGTATTTGAAGCCAGCATTTGCTATTAGAGTGATGTAAGTGGGCAATACTCAGTAAATGACACTGGCCATACCACTCTGCATGAAATTTCCAATGTTGGAAAAGAACTGTTGGGGCAATGAGCTCTTTTCTCATATCATTATTTTTTAATTTATGTACATGAAAACCACACTAATTGATGGCAAAATCTGCATTTTAAATCAACCTTATATCATCATGTCCTCCTACCTCTTGGTCATTCAGCTGTCCTTAATATTAGCTGTTCCCTCGTCACATCTTCAAAGCCTTGAATCTGTTAACCATTTTCAGGGCTGTGGATTACTGCTGTGACTTCCAAGTTACAGCTCCTACTTTTTCTTTATCACCAGCAATTATTAGCAGCTTTAAACATAATGATTAATTTTTCACCAACACAAGATATTTAGCTATTACTCAACTCTTGACTTTCCCCTAATACGCTAAATACCTCTTTCAATTTTACTTTATTCAATAATAATTTATTAACAGAAAAATCCCTCTCAGATTACTGTGTGCCGCAGACATGAATTACAAAAGGTGCTTTTCTGATATGGGGGTGGGGGGGGGGGGTTGTTCAACTTTTGTTGAAGGAAAAAAAGTCTCAAAATATATTTTTTTTAAATGCAAAAATAAATCTGTATATTCTGAAATGTTGTGCATTTACAACAAATATAAAATAAAGGATACCTTTTGGAATTTCCAAAACTATAAACTAAAACTAGTCTGTTTTAGTTGAAAACTGCCCAAATCTTTTGACGCTAATATTCATTTAATGTACAAAAATAAAATTCTTTCTTATAATACAGAATCAGAGCAAATATTGCCACTCGAACATACTATATTAGGAAAACTTTACAACGATACAGAAATACAAGGGAATTATACAGACAGTGTAGTTAAGGGTTGAAGTAAAGTCCCTGTCGAGTTAGCCTGAATACGTGAAGGGACAAATTTAACAACTTCAGAATAAAAAAAAACCACTTTGAAAGGCACATGTATGAGAAACTAGCGGTAATTAAACAAATATATTTTTGTTACCTGAAGCTGGTAGAAACACATAGATATTAAAAGTAATTAAAAACTGTTAAACGAATCTGCGGGCACGGGGATCAATCTGTCCGCTACCATGTTTAAGTGAAGGACATGTTCGAAACAAACTGTTGGTCAAACCTAAACAGGCAACTTAACACAGCGCACAAGTTTAAGGGTTTAATGTTTGTTTACCAATAGATGGGGAAACCTCTTCTTTCATTTTTTTTTCTGATTTCTATTACTTCCCGCATTTTGCAAGTAATTACAACTGAAGTCACTCTTAAAAGTCTACAAACTTTTGAAGAATCACGGTGATTGTGTGAGC